>NC_083345.1:3960625-4265524 GCF_019175385.1 Lycium barbarum
TTTAGTTCAGTTACTTTTTTTTCTTGCAAGGGAAAAAATAGGCGAAACCTTAGCTTCGCTGACTTTATGAGGTCTAACCTTCGCCACGACATTAGTGTTTCACAAAAAATACCTCACCTCTGAAATTTCTTGACTCGTCTCTTTCTTGGTCTTTGCTTTGAATGCTTTGAAAAAGATTTGAAAATTCCTAAGCTCTACCATATTGGGCCTTTAATGGGTAAGTTGCGGCCCTTTAACTTGAAACTCATAAAAACCCATATTAGTTAGGTTAATACTTAGGATTGTGAGGTTTAATTGAAAGTATTCCAGAGAGTTCCATCCCGCCATTTCGACTGGCCGCGAAATTGCGGAATCACTTGTACGTTTTCCTCTTTCTCTTGACTGATTTTTGATTTCTTTGTTTTTGCTCCAACTTAGGCTATTGCTTCACCTTCGATTTTTCTAGTACCTCGATAATCGTGGCACTGATATTTTATCATTATACAGTCAAACGTCTTTGTAACTGTTATGTCCCGTGTTTTCGCATAATTGAAAATCTTAAAAATAATTAAGACTTATATGTTATAAGGCAATATTTTGATTTTAGTTAATATGCCTATGCTGTTTATGAAAATATTGGTGTGGAAATATGGAGGAAGTTCAAAGGCAAAATTGGAATTTCGAAAATTAGTTTCGAGAATTACAAAATAAGATTTCTAATGAATTGGGCTCAACAAAATAAAAAAAAAATGAGGCCCAAATGACATGGGGTGGCCGGCCATGCTAGCCCAAGCCCATGGGAAGTTTATTTATCCATGTGGTAAATTAATTAAAGGGATCATTATATATAATTCCCTAGAACATTCAAGACAAGGAAATAAAACAAAAGAGAGAGTGAGAGCTAAGGAGGGTTTTCGGCCAACATAAGAAAAAGAGGAAAAATTCTAGTTCATCAAATTTGATCCTAAAAATCTCTTTCTTCTTGGATTCTTGTTAAGTTCGAGGCGCTCTTCGACGTGGTATAATTGGTTAAGCGAAAGAACCACGTTTGCGGCAAGTTGAAATTCAAGGAAAGAGGTAAGATTTCTATGTTTTTATGTTATGGAATGGGTATATATATTATAGTGATTAGAATTGGATGAAAATTATGAAAGTGTGTTGTGTGTGGGCATGGCGTGTGTGTGTGTGTGAAAATTGTACATGGCCGTGAGCCATGGGGATGAAGGGGGGAGGTGAGTTAAATTTTATTTAGCTTGTTAGTTGTGTCGTTGTGGCATTTATGACGTAAATAAAGGTTTAACGAAGTGAGTTGGCATTGAAGTTGGTTGTATGTTGATATGGGAAATTATGTGATTTTTATATGATTTTTATATAATTGTGAAAGTAAGATTCTAAATGTGGATTATGGTTGTTGTTAATGAATTTGGAAGGAAACAATGCGAGTTAGTAGGTTCGTCGTAGTTGTTGACGTTTCGGATAGAATATGGAAAGTGACGGAATACTTGAATTCATGTATATTGCTTGGAATATTATTGGAATACGTTTAAATAACCTCGAATGAGTAAATGAATACGATAATGTTGATGTTAGTTTGATGTTGTGAAGTTCGAATGAAAGTCGTCGCTTTATGTAGAAAAGAAGAATATTGACGTTAGACCTATTTTGTTGTGATTCGTGATGTTTTTGGTATTATGGGTTGTTGTTGATGATATATTGAGCCGAGCTAAGCCTCGGGAATGTTATATGTATAGGGGAAGTGCTGCCGAAATTTCGGTAGACAAATATAAAGTTAAGTGAATTCTTAAAGTCTCGCAATTCCTAATTGGTAACTTTGACCATTTGTAGATTCTGAGCGAAACGGGATTTGAGTTTTGGACGAGCATAAGACGCATATAAGGTATGTAAGGCTACCCCATTCCTTCTTTTGGCATGTCCTAGGTATACTAGGTCGATATTTGAGCCCCGGAGGCAATTCTGTTCCTGGAAATCCGAATAGGAAATTGAGTACTATTCATTCAATTGAATTGAACTAATAAACTCATATTTTGTTGAAAAGTGATCAAATGTCTGAAACTTTTGTAAATGTGATCGAATCGCTTCGAAACTTCCATGTATGCTTCCATAGACCCAAATGTCCATGATTCATGTCCGCCACCTCGACTTGACCCGAGGTGGGCCCGCTAACCCCGAGATTCTTTTGGTTGCTCTATTAGACTCGTTTTTGTATAATGTTGGCAATGGACTTTTGATTATGAATTTGGCTATCGTAAAGTAATGTTTTGATTGCCACGATATTCTAAATTATATTTTGAACCATAAATACCATTTTGGAAATACTTTTGTGAGATTAACCCCGTATTGGCTAATGGTTCGAACTACTTTAACTAATGAGTTAACATATGATTTTATCAAGTTTCAAAAGGTGTTTTGATATATAAATTGCATTGTTTGCTCACGACTCCGCTCGTGCCCTTATTATGACTTCGTTCACCGGTTCCCGGGCCGGTTATGATTCGTGCGCGCTATGATAAATTCGGCCGTATGCTGTGTTACGGTTCCCGAGACCTCGCCATAGGGCCGGGTTCCGTTTGGAGTTATGCTGTGATATGGCTGGTGATATGTTTTGATGATATGTGTGTTTGGAGATGTACGGAGATTTGAAACCTTCTGGAGTATGCTGTGTGTGGCACCAGCGTCAGAGTGGTGACCACGTTCCTAAGCTTTTGCATGATTTTATTTGCATTATGTATATACGTTTTCAGTACAGGTTTTGATATATTGTACAGTATTCTCCTTCTGTATCCCGCTTGTTTTCAGTTGTGGTTTACATTTATGTACTCTATGCCTTACATACTCAGTACATCTTTTGTACTGACCCCCTTTCTTCGGGGGCTGCGTTTCATGCCCGCAGGTACAGACGCCGGTGATCCACCACTGTAGGTTCCACCTCCTGCTATTTCAGAGTGCTCCCTTTTGATCCGGAGCCCACTTTTGGTACATACATCTTTTGCTATGTATATGTTTCTGTACAGTTGACTACTTGGGGTACGGCGGGGCCCTGTCCCGTCATATGTTTTTGTTTTGACGTATAGAGGCTTGTAGTCATATATGTGGGTCGTGAGTCCTATGTGTGTTCGTTTTGGTTATGATTTATGCTTTAATGCGGTCCTATTTGTTATGGCGGCCAAACTGGCCCATATGTTCGCATCAGTATATATAGGATCGGCGATGTGTATTCCGCCGCTCCTTTTGGCTTTGGATATGATATTTTTTGCAAGCGTGACCGCTTAAGATAATATTTGATTTTAAATCTGTTTTAATAATTAATATGAGATCTGAGATAATCTATAATATGATGATTTGGTATGTTTGTCTGTCCGGTGCCCAAGTAGGACACCAGTCGCGGCCCACGGGGCTGGGTCGTGACAATAACAACTTGATTGTTTCAATATTGTTTTGACTGCTATAGCGAAATGCAATATAGAGAACATATTATATAGGCAAAACACATAAACAAGCCATCTAACTTAGCTCGAGCTGACAAGTATGATCTCAAACTTTGCTAGTGCACAAGTAGACACTTAAACTTGCCAAAAATTGAACAAACTGACACAAAATTGTTGCAGGTCACTTGCGTGAAGTGCAACCGCTCCTACGTGGATTAGTGCCCAATCAAAGACTGCCAAGTAATTTACACGTGGACTAGAATTTAAAAAAAAAATGAAGAAGGGTAAATTAAATGGAAGGATCCCATTGACTTATTTTATTGATAATTCAAAAGAAGTCTTCTACAATAAATAAAAATAATAAAAGCAAAATGTATAGCTGCGAAGATTTCCAGAACAAAATTAGGAAAGTGAGCTTCAGGTCTAGACCATTTCTAATCTCAAATTTGATCTTCTGCAAGCACAATCCATTGTTGTCTTTGTTTCCCTTCTTTGCAAATTAAGGTACTGTGATTGTGTTTCCTTTTGTTTTCCCCCTTTTGCTTTAACTTGGTGACCCAAAAAGCAACATACATAGCATCTATTACATAAAGAACTCTCTATAAACCAAAGCTTATATCACAATGAGCAGCAAAAATTGATACTTCCTCCTAATTTTTTCCTTTTCTTCATCATTTTTTTTAATCCTCTTTTGTAATCCCGAAATAGCAATTCTAGCATGTTCAGGATAATTAACTTCACACCACCTAAAAAAATTGCATCAAACCTGTTTAAGAAGAACAAATTAACTGTAAAAATTTAAACTTGGGAACTTGAATTTAAACAAAAATAAACCCATCTACAATTCAACCTTACCCGACCATCTTACATCCAACAAACCAGCGACATGGGTTGTTTATGGACTAAGAAATTTTCATTATAGCTCTTTTTCTACAATGACAAAAAAAAATGAGATGCCATTTCCATTTATAAATGGGAAGAAAATTGTGAAGAAGGTGAAGAAATGGCAATTGGTGGGTTAAGAACAAGAGAGTAAGATGGAAATTTGATCTGAGAATTGGGGATAAATATGGGAGGGGTTCATTAAGGGTATATTAGTCATTTTCTGGTTTTTTTACTGTTGGGAAAAGCCGATTTGAGGCTGAACTCACGTGCTTTTGGGTGTAGCTCACACAAGTTGACATGTAGGACGCATGCGTCTGTTTGTTCGAGTTTTGGCAAGGTTAAGTGTCTACTTGTGCATTAGTAAAGTTTGAGGTCATACTTGCTAGATCGAGCCAAGTTAGATGACCTGTTTATGTGTTTTGCCTTTAAAATATCATTGTTTGATAGTTTCATGTGTATTATTTGTCGAGAATTTTATTTTTCCATTTTGGTAATTTTGGGGTCTGTCGTTCTATATCTTGTTTCCTCTATTTGTGCTGCTCAGATTCTCCAGTTAAAGTATTTATCTATTCTTGTTTGATCCCATGTCTAAAAGTGTATTGATGTGTGTGCTTGTGAATTATTTTGAGACTACTTAATCATATTAATAGATCTCTAATCCTTTTCTTTATTTATTACGCATGAACTGCACGGGTACGAGTCCATTAGACTATTTCAGCCTCTTTTGCATTTCGCGTTGGGCCTATTGCCCAACATAATATCATCTCTTTGAGTCGGTCCCTCCAGCAAACCAAAGAAACTGGGCCTGAAGCCCAAGTGACAGACGAACAGCAGATCGGAGTAGTGGGATTTGGGCTAAGAGCCAGACTAGCTAACTTTTCTCCACTTTACTTGACTTCGTTTTGCGTATTTTGATTGTACTGTATGACTAACTTTTTACCTTGTTTTACTTTCTTAACCAGATGAAACCCAGCAGAGTGAATGATTACGAGTCGTTTAAGTTGTTGTTAATAAAGGGTTCAATTTTAGAAATATCAAAGGTTGATCTTAAAAGAAAAGAAAAAACAACACGTTTGTCGGATTTGATTTTAAGAGTATTGAAGAATGGCAAGAATTATCTGTTCGTGTTCAAGGTTCAAAGAATGAACTGATTTTTTAATATCACAGCCCAATTCAGGCGCAAAGGGTTCAATGGATTTTTTTTTTTATTTGAGGCCCAATGCCTCAAGTTTACTTAAGTAACTTAAAGATAATTCATGTCTTTATAGTTATCAAAGTGAATTTATAGATCTAAACAAGTTTAAGAAATTGGATTAAATATTTAATTCAAGGTCTAAAACTTAAGTACATTTTTAAAAAATGCCAAACCATTATGTAACTGAATTGCTAAAATGATTTTCAAAGTTAAAACACTTGTTGAAATAGCTTAAAGATTTCTCGTATCTTTTGAGTTATAAATAAGTAAATTCACTAACGAATTAAGGAGTTGGATTATACTTATAATTTAAAGTCTTAATAAGCCGTGCACATTTGAAGGTATTAATTCCTTCATAATTAGCCCAATTATAGAATTAATTTATTAATTGAATTGAATTAAGGACATAATTAAATGCTAAAAATAATTTTCAAAAGTAAAACGGCCCCCTAAAGTTCATTATCCAAAAAATAAAATAAAATATGCTTCCATTTTAACTAGCCATGAATATGCATTTTTTTTCTAAATTTATACATATGACTATTTGAACACATTTTCTAAATAAATTATACAAATTTTTATCCATAAAAATGTTAGATCCGTAGATAAACCACATTGGGCGGATTCTTAATACCGAGGTGCCTAACACCTTCCTCGGGGATCACCAAAACCCTTACCCGTTCTTTGGATTTTGTTTAAAGGTTTTCAAAAATTAACCTTTAAATTGGTTTTTTAATTCCCATTCAATAAATTAGGTGGCGGCTCTGTTTGTTCATGACAAAGAGCTAAAGTTATGAGAACCTTTTATGCGCGAGCGTAAAAGCAGATCGTAATAGCTAGTAATATTTACTAATTCCTTTAATATAGATTTCAACCATGGATATTTTAGGAAATCTTTAATGTACACAATGATACTACAATTCTAGACACATTCCATTGAATTCCCTTGTTGTAGTCAGCTGGTCTGGTTCAATTATTCTGTTATTGAAAGCCTACAATTTTGTACTTGGTTCTCCAATTAGCTTTTCATCTAACTGTTCCTTATCCAGGACACTAAGGAATTATGAATCAGTTTTCAAATACAAAGCAAATTTTATCAGATTAACTGACAACCTCCTAAACCTTGCAAGGACATTTAGAATTATATAAACCGAGAATTTCACTACTCGGTGATACATGCTTCAGCATGTCGAATAAACAAATCCCTTTACTTCCAACTATAAAATTGTATGGTTTACTGGAAAGAAGGATGACAGAAGAAAGGAGATTGAGTTTGTTTTAACAACCAGAGATAGAATAATTGGACCACCGGGGAGATTCATAGAGCCGTTCTGATTTCATCATATCAACAATCTTGACAGTGAACTTTTGCATTGCAGCCTACATTACATCATCTTAGACAAAAAGAATAACACCCAAATTAGAAAATAACAGAAAATTGTTGCAATGGAGAAATTTCCATATGATCTAACCTTGAATGCCTCATTGTTTGTTCTAAAACGGATACCAGGAACATATTTCAGCCAAACTGGAAGGTCCCCTGGGATTGAAACAATTAATATGAGCAAGAACTTAACTTTATATCTATATCGGAATGAATCTTTAGGCTGATATGACATAAACAGCGAAAATTTAATTCAGCACATGCGAAAGGTCTAATCCTGAGATGGACATAGGTCCTGCTTCTTGCACCACTTTAATGAACTTCACTATATCATACCTCCCTTCACTATATCATACCTTCCCTTCAAAATAATGCTGGAAAGGGAAAGAAAAAGCAAGTTAAGTAGCATCAGATGATGAAACCAGTAGAAATTGAAGTAAAGGAGTCTACTTCACTAACTTTCCTTTGAGCTATAAACTTTGTTATCAATGGTGTTGGAAAACACAAGACCTCCCGTGAATTAAATTAAACATATTGCACGCCAAAGGAAATCCCCACATTCAAGTAGAAATTAAGTGAAGAAACACATAAATGCATAGTTTTATCCCAGTCCTAGCAGTTCGCCATTAGAGTCTCACCTTCCTTTAAACACAATTTTAGCTGCATAAACTTTGAGCATTTCAAAATTATCATTTGATGTTCTAGTATTCATATCCAGCTAGCCTCTCCATTTTAAGATAATAAAATATGAGAAAAAAATTTGAAGCTCAATAACAAAATCCACGGCTAAGAGCTTTTAAAATTATGTGCAAATATTTTCATCATAGAAAAGAAAACCATCACTGAAGTAAGTAAAATCTACTACATTTGAAAATACATACATCTGTATATATATATACTAGCAAATTATGCCCGTACGATGCACGGGGCCCAACATGATTAAATTTATTACTCAATTTAGTTAGTCTTTATGGTTTATCTATTTTGCAAAGGATACCACGATTCTCCTTAGTGAGTCTCCATATTTTTTTTCTTTTCGTCTTATTTTTCCTCTTAATTTCTCAATTGTTGTTAAAATTTGTCTTATTTTAGTTATGTCCTCCTCTTTTTATATTTAGTAAGCTGACAGTTCAAAAGTCCTACATGTCAAGTTTATAATCACAAGATTGAAAGGATATTTTATTATATTATACACATTTTTAATTTAGGATCACAAGATAGTCAATCTTTATTTCTTAAACTCTGTGTCTAGTCAAACGTAGACACTTAAATTGAGACAGAGAGAGTGCATGCCAAATGAAGGAAATGAAAGGACAATTGAGATACTGCGGACACGTGGGGACTTAAAAGTAAACACACAAGAGGTAGTATTAATGTTAAACTTCTGAAATGTACACATGTTAGTCATGACTTAGAGTACAATTTCAGTTGCTTTTTGTACAACCTATTGTTGCTGTGTTCGTCCACTTGGGCGTTTGTTGTTAAAAAAAATTATCTTATTTTGGTTATGTCCGCATCTTTTTATATTTAGTAAGTTGACAATTCAGATATCCTACATGTCAAGTTTATAATCACAAGATTCAAAGGATATTTTATTATATTATACACATTTTTAATTTAGAATCACAAGATTTGAAAGTCTATCTTTATTTCTTAAACTCCGTGTCTAGTCAAATGTAGACGCTAAAATTGAGACAGAGGAAGTACATGCCAAATGAAGGAAATGAAAGGACAACTAAGACACTGCCGACATGTGGGGACTTAAAAAGTAAACATACAAGAGGTAGAATTAATGTTCAACTTCTGAAATATGTTAGTCCATGCTTAGAGTACAATTTCAGTTGCTTTTTGTACAACTTATTGTTGTTGTGTTCGTCCACCTTGGGCGTTTATATATAAGAAGAAGAAAAATATAGAATAGAAACATAAAAATATATTTTTAGTAATGTGGCCGAGTAATATGGGACGAAGAAAGTGCTTCATTTTTATTAATTCTTAAATAATGTGAAAAGTCAAGTATTGTAATGTGGCAAAGTAATATGGGACGAAAGGAGTACTTCATTTATTAATTCTTAAAGAACATGAAAGTCAAGTAATGTGACCAAGTAATATGAGACGGAGGGAGTACTTCATTTATTAATTCTTAAATAACGTGAAAAGTCAAAAGCGAACAAGTAAAAGTGCACGAAGGATATAAATATGTGTCGGCGAATTAAAATTGAAGTGCATATATGTATACATGAGAAAAGAATAAATATTCATTAAGAACATGAAAAGTCAAAAGTAAACAAATAAAAGTGCGCGAAGCAAATAAATATGTGTCGGAAAATTAAAATTGAAGTGTATACATATATACATGAGAAGAGAATAAATATTCAGTATTATAACATATATCCACGTGGGATTTATTAATTCTTAAAGAACGTGAAAAGTCAAAAGGGAACAAGTAAAATTGCACGGAGAAAATAAATTTGTGTAGGAGAATTAAAATTGAACTGCATACGTTTATACATGAGAAGAGAATAAATATTCAGCAAGAACGTGAAAAGTCAAAAGTGAACAAGTAAAAGTGCACGGAGGAAATAAATGTGTCGAAGAATTAAAATTGAAGTGCATACGTCTATACATGAGAAGGGAATAAATATTAAGTATTATGACATATATCCCCAGGGGATTAAAAAATAGTTGAGTAAAATGTACAAGTTATATAACTTATGGTACAAGCATTCATTGCGTGTACAATTTTTAAAGCTTTTGGTACAAGTTGGTGATGCTGTGTTGATCCTCCTTACCCACTTATTTCCCTCTAGGCCGCTTGCAATTTTGCTTATCCTTGCCCAATTTATGCAAGGAGTTACAAGTAAAATATCCTTCCCTGTTTATGTAGTTTAATTTCATATGTGGCTTTTGTGTGTGTTATTTTAATTTTCTCTTACTTAGGAGATCCAAAAGTATTTCCTTTGAGTCACATGTTTTCCATGTTTGAAATTCTTTAGACCAGATCATGATAATTGTGCAAACTAGGAGACGGATACAGGCTTGGTATTATTTTTCTTTGCTCTTTCATCTAATAGTTTATATTTCTTTTCCTCTTTCATCTAATAGGTATCCCTGTGAAATATCTTTTTCTAGGCGTCAAGCAGTTCAGATCTTTTACGGCACATGATTGACATATGGAATTTCATCTATATGTGATAAAGAATGTAGTGGCTCTTCTAATATCAACCATCCGAGTAAGAGCCTTACACAAGCCCTTATGAACAACTTGAAAATATTGTTAAATGCCTGAGAAATAACATGCTAAAATAGTTAGTCTATGATGTTAATTGATAAACCTGAATTTTATATCTGGTTAGCACCTTTATTATTTATGTTAATTGCCAAGGTTGTTGCATCAGGGAGAAGATAATATTAGCCACTTTCATTTGTTCTCAAGTGATGCATATGGTGCTTTAGTACTATATCAGGGCCTAAGAATGCAATTCACGTGTATCAATATAACTTGGCTATTGCACCAAAGAGTAGCGGCTGCGGGTTCCTTATATATAAAAGTTTGCAATCAAACTAGCTTCCACGCACAGTTTGTGAATCGGATCTTCACTTTGCTGAGAATGTTACTCAACAACAAGATCATGCTACCTTTTCGCCCCTCTTCTGTACGGTTCAATAATTAATAGTACTTCAAAGTCTGATTAACAGTTTTTGTTTTTAAATTTGTGAGACAATATAAGGATGGGATAGGTGTTTGAATTGTGTTAATTATTTGATAATTTCTGTTTGAATGGAAGCTTATAATTAGGCATGTTTGTTTTAGTGTTTAATTGATAGATGATAGATCATATTCCTGTACCATCTACACAAAGGGAATAAGAACCATGAATGAGAATTCTTAATTGTGATGCTTTGAAATATTATCCTGCACTCCACAATGCATTTGCATTTGGCAGTCACATTATGTGTTGCGTCAATATGATTAATTATGGGGTCAAGTCAAAACTTACAATAAACAACATAAAAGAGGGGTAGTAAAAGAGACATTTGGAAGAGACAAAATCAAGTGTTTCTTGGGCATTCTGAAGAATGAAAGCAGGTGGATCTCCTCACTGTCACAACCATGTTTTAGACTTGAATTAATGATATAAATGGATCTAATAATCAGGGGTTAAACTGATTTTTGAGTATTGACGGCAGTTGGTGCTTAGGGGATCCCATTCATTCGGGTCTCTCTATATATGTTCCATTTTTTCTTTCCCCTCTCTATCTATTCTTTCTTTTGGATTTCTTTACGCAATTACTATTTTAATATTTGGTTTACATAGAAAGTTTGTTTGAGAGTGATGGATTGATGTTTTTGGAGCAGAAATATTAGCGCAATTAATTTATTTTGCAATTTAACCATTTTGTAAATTATTAATTCTCAGTTTCTTGGTTTCTTATAGGAAGTGAAAAGGAAAGAAGAGGTTTCAGGCTTTTAGCAAGAGGTATTTCCCACTGGTGTATTACTAATACGTTTAGAGCTCTTGAATTATATCAAAATTTTCTTCTATAAATTAGGCGTATTTGATATCTGATATTCCCTTTCTTTTGCCAGCTGATATTGTTATAGAGGAAAGGAATTAGCCATCATTCTTCTTCATCATTCATTATGACAATTGCAAATAAAATCCATCTACAAAAGTTGCATTTAAGGAAGAAATGACGAAGATGAAAAGTACCATAACTTTCAAAGACCCATATCGTCTATATTCCAACCGATCTCTCACCATTTCGGCACCCGATATGTAAGTTCACTTTTTCCGATTTGAAATTATTTGGGAAAAAATTGATAGTTAATAACAGTTTAGTGAAAATAAGTTAAGATACAGCTTTATATGGAAATGAATACAATGTTTGTAAACAAGGTTAATCGATCTTGACAAGGATAGCAGAAGATGCAAATTTGTTCTGTCACCTTTTAACTTTTAGCCAATAATAAATACACCAGAACTTTATTAAGAAAAAATATTGGTAACCGAAATTAATGACTTAATATTTGAAATCCCAATAAACTTTTTGTGGATAAATATTCCTAAGTCCTTACAGAATACTTCTCATGAGAAATGTTGTTTTTGTTGGTCGTAAGTGTCCTCTAGATTATGTTCGTACTAATGTCTTCATAAATCATAACTGCAAGTTCTATAAGAAATCACGACCCTACAATATTGTGGTGCTGCTGCCAAATATTAATGGCTTGAATTTTGTTTGAACATGCTCTTTTTACTTTTTAATTTTGTTGGGTCCGAGTTAAGTATCGTCCTGTAATTTTGCAAATTCTTAAATTTTGGTTTCTGAAACTATGTAGACTGAGATGTGATTTTTTGTGTAAATTTTTCTCCCTGTTTTAATTTTGATTTGGGCAGAAGTAGTTGCGTTTTATGCTATTTATTGGGTTGTCATTGCAATTGCATGAAGGTATATGTAGCCGTTCTGCAGTGTATGGGAAGTGTTGGAAATCTTTCCTGAACTTGAAACAGTGCGATCACGAACCACTATTGATATTCTGCACATGCTTTGCACACAGAATTTCAGAAGGCCAATTTTTTTTTTTCTTAGACATTGCTGAAACATCTCTAAAGATAGAAGTAGAAGATGGGGAAGAGTTACTTTAAAGATTGTTATCTTTTATCATGCAGGTTCTTTGGATGTGTGGCAGAACCAACCTATCTTGAATACTTTCTAAAGATAAGTATTTCTTAGCTTAATAATTCATATCATGAATGGATAGTCATGTGCTCTATCACCTTCCATACAACTATGTTGAGTAGATGATACTTTTTGACTTAACATTCTTTTAGCAGCACATTTGTCACAGTTACTTAGTTGTGCATGATATATCGTAGATTGTTAAGTTCAAGTTGCTGGCTTCGTATGATATCGCGAGTAAAAGAACTTATATCTTGTAGTTTACCTTTTTTGTATTCATTTGGCTGTCTCATGGAGATGCTATACTCAGCATTCAATGTTGTTTTCCAAACGTCACTCTTTAGACACTTTCCTATTGGAGGCTTGGAGCTCTAGACAAGGAATTTTTAATGATAAGAAAAGCAAGCTTGTAAAAATCATAGATCCTCACAGAAGACATGTTAGAAAATACTCTGGAGTTTAAAAAAAAAATGTTACAAAATACTAACCCTAAAGAACAAATACCTGAATTTGAAGACCAATATAATAGCTGCTTGGTAGGTCATTTACCCTTTGGCATAGGCTTTTTGTAAAATGTTTTATGTATTGGAGCTTATAATTCCTTAGGCCTACTGATATTTCTATGCAGATTTGTTAGTTTTAGAGTAGGAAAAGGAAACATGAGTTTGATACATGTGGACTAATTTGAGTTGATGGTAATTTAATTTATCAAGTTTATGACAAAATTATGTATTTGTTAGTTCAATGGAATTGTGGTTGACTTGCTTCGCTATCTAGCAGATATTGTTTTTTCCTGTGTGGCGAATTCGAGAATTGCACGGAGAAAAAAACCCAAAAAATAGCTTTGAAACAGAAACAGAAGCAAAGCGTGAGAAGGAGAAAATTGAAATGGTTGCTTTAGAAGAGGAAGAGAATGTTGGATTGCAACTTCAAGATTGATCATTTGCAGGGCAATGTCCTACCCAATTTATATAGAACCTGAATGTCATTTCTCACATAACATGCTACTTTCTTCTGTAATTAAGCTACATTGAACCAATTTAATGAATGCACTAGCTTATTTGCAAAGTGAACGCCTTTTTGAAAAAGATTAATTTGTAAGATCATCTATTTTTTAATCTATCACTGCTTATTATTGCATAACTTCTACCTCATTGGTGTTCTTTCCTCCCATTTGTTTTCTTGGATTGGTTCGGTGATATCCATGTATGATGTAAGTAATATGTGATGGAGCAAGAATTTTCACTGGGAGGTTTTAAAATATAAGGAACTAAACACACAAACAATTCAACGGGATTCAACAATTACTATATATGCATAAAAAGTAATTTTAACTTTATATATACAGTGTAATCTTCTCCCGAAAGGGGTTCGGATGAATTCCTTTTGCTCCAGTCCTTAATATAACTGTGCATATATAGGTCACTTGGCTTGATATTTTTATGAAAGGTTAAGCTAAGCTTAGTGGTTAGATGTAGTTTTTAGTATCATGTAAATTATACCTTTATCTTGTGAGTATAAGTGACAAGGTGCGATGTGGGAATCCCAAAGTTCGGAATGTATCTTGAGGTTGTTTCTTTAATAATTTTGTTTATGAGCTACCTTAGGATTATGAATTTATAATTGTATTTTTATATTTTAGGCAACTTATTAATCGGTCAATGTATGTAAAGCGAAAAGAAGTGCTATTCCCCGCTACATGCAGCAACACAAAGTTTGGGATCTTATTCACAACCGTGCGAAGCGCGGGCAAATATTATTAATATTAATATTAAGAATGCAACCAAGTTTTGGAACGATTAATATTTTATTTCAAAGATCAGCAAGGTATCTAGTGCATCTAAAACACTTTAGACCGAAGGAATTGCCCTGCATTTGCCTTTAAGTTCAAGAGTAAAAAATAATTACTTTGTAAAACTACTCTCGCAACTCAACAACTGCAAAACAACTCTTGTCAACGTCAACTTATTTTACTTTCTATCTCTCTCTCACACACACACACACTAACAAAGAGCTTAATTAATCACCAATGGCAAAGTCAACCGTTAGCTCTAAAAAATATCATGTAGCCGACATGCATGCCGATTTGGACAGAACGATTTAAGAACTCATACCACAGTCAAACTAATATAATTATAAACGGTAAAAAGAAATATGAATATGATAAGTGCAATTGAAAAAGAAGAAGAAGAAGATAGATGCACATCGAAAAACCATAGGCATTGAGAAAAGGGAACAATTGAGGAAGCTAACGCTCACAAAAACTCATCAGTTTCTTGCCTTCTTTCCCGTTAACACGTGTATTGCATTCTCATTCTCTCTACCTTTTTTGTTGCTGATAGTTCCCCAAGTTACCATTTCAATCTCTCTGTTTCCATAAAATCGTTTCCGGATTTGTCCTAAGGTACTTCAGTTCTTCCCATAGTTGTTATTCTTTTCTTCTGGTTCCTTCTCAATATCTCTATTTCTCTGTTTTCGAAAGATATTATTCCTTGATTTACATAGTTTGCCCTTTTTACATTTTTCTCGGTTACAATTACAGTTTTGCTATAGTTTTGGTGAGTTTAAATTTCCTTCTTAATTAGACTGTATCTCTAATCATCGTGTGCTGGGTATTGTTTTTCCTCTTCATTTGAAGCTGTGTTCATACTCCTTCGGCATTTAGATATAATAGAAATATTTGAGTTGTGCTTAGTTTTTTTTTTTTCTTTTTTTTCCTTGATGAGCAAGTAAGCGTTTGATTCTGCGGTTCCAGATATTATTGCTTTAGAATCTGGATATTATCATTTACAATCTTCATTCTGCCTCTGAAGTTATGTTCAAATTTATGCTTTATGCTTATTAATATAGTGTGGTTGATTTTGAATATATAATATTCCTCCTTTTTAAAGCCTTTGTTTTGGTGGATCCTGTCATATATGTGGACTGTGATTATTTGTTAAAATGCATCTTAAAGAATTCTTTGCTTCGTTGTCCTAACTGCTACAACACTTGTCAGGGGGAGTTGCCGCTAAAACAGTAATTTAATAAGTAGAGAATAACAATACATTCAATCAGTGTGTTTGATGAAATTACCCAGCGAAAGGAACATAGTACATTCTAGCGAGTCTGTTAACCACTACTTTTATGCAATCAATCAGCCTCTTCGTAAACCATATGTCGCATGAATTAACAAGATAGTTTTAAAGCTGAGACAACTATTGAAATAAGAAAAAATGAGTAACACTTGGATAATACTATTCAAGAAGCATGTAGAAGTCTCACAAACATTTGACGAAAGTTGAACTTGAATGATTCAGGTTGAACAGAGGATAAAACTTGCCCCAAAGGTGAAAAGTTAAAGGAAAGTGTAGAGGTTGCAACTTGAGCATATCAATATTGAAAGAAGCTCGAGCACTTAGCATCTAACCCTACTAAGGTCAATAAAGTCATGAAATTCTTCGTTTTTTATTTTTTATAAAACATGGATTTATCTGAACCAATACATGATTTCCTTTTAGTCTTTCTAGGATCGTGTCCTATATTAGGTGGTCTAGGGGTACGGTGTTTCTGTTTCAGGAAGTATTTCTTTTATTCCCTCTCTATTAATTTGTTTGTCTTATCCTATATTAGGTGGTCTAGGTGTTTCTGTTTCAGGAAGTATTTCTTTTATTCCCTCTCTATTAATTTGTTTGTCTTACTTTTTTGTAGTCTATTGAAAAAAGAATGCCTCATTTTTTTTTTTTTGACAGCTCTTTAATTTCAACTTTCCACATGGCATGTTTAAGACCACACGGTTCAAAAGCCTTCAAGTCAAAACAAGACAAACAAGTTGAAACTGAGGGAGTAATATTTTTGATAAACTTAATTGTAAGCAAATTCTCCGAGTCCAGCAAACGAGGAGTGTTAACCTGCAATACTCTTTCTGATGTCGTTGTATCCGTGATTATTTTAATCAGAATGTCAAACCTTTTATAGGACCTCTCAACCACAAGGTAGATTGGAAAGTAGTATGTTTTTTCATGCATGTATTGCCCTGATATAGAAACGTGTCCTGTAAATTTTTCATCTTCGAAGCCTTGTTCTCTCTCACTCTCTCACGCTGTTTGTTTTATAACCCCTTTCAAGATTCTCAATTTCTTCCTCTGCCCTCTCCAAATTCCCTTCGTTCGTCTTTGCTGCATGTTGCTTGCCTGTATTGGTATGTGCTTGTGAGTTTTTCATTACGGACATGAAAATAGGATCAAATAGTAGTCTTGCTACTACTATGTTTGAACGAAAGTAACGCTCTACATGGTGATGATTAAGAGTGTGATAAATTTAGATTTTCTTTTATTGGTTTCTTTGCTTATTAGTTTCTATTCAAAATATGGGGATTTAGCTTTGGCGCAATATGATTGATTTAATTCCTGAGAGAGTTGTTGATTGCATTACTTCAAGGCTATGTGCAACTTATTTCATGCTTCTTCTGGCATAGCGGCTCTGCTAATGAGGCTTGTTTTGTTGTGCTTCTAATCAGAGTTCTCACCATTACTTTCTTAGATTTGTTTCTTAATGTTCCTTTCTACATATTTCTTCACCTTTTATTCAGTGTCTAGCTTTCCTTTTTGTTGACATACATGTCTCCTAAACGATTACCAATGGCAGATAATTTATGATCTCAAATTGAAGATGTTGAGATGGAGAAAGATGGACTCATGTCAAGTTTGAAGCTCCATTAATAATTGCATCACAAGTTTTCTATACATAATTTGGATGATTGTACAAAAATTCCAGCGTTTTTGTTATGTTACTGGAACTAAGTGATTCTCAACGTAGAGAAGCTTGTACTTCTATACAGAAGTCTTGTGACCTTAAATGTCAATCTAATTCTTCCTTGGGTTGGGCAGTTGCTCTACGCACGGGCATACATTGCTAGTAGATAAGATACTTTTGTAGACGAAAATGACTTGCAGATGCCTTGACCAAAAATGGAGTTTACAAGAATAAATCATTACCTGTGGGCAGTGAAGTATATGTTTAGCTGCTTCAGTGACCTCACTTTCCATTAAAAATAATCCCTTCATTCTACCATATTTTCTCATCAAAACTTTCATCCATGAATACTCAATTTACTCAACGAGATTCAACCACTTCTTTCCAATGGAACTATGATGTATTTCTTAGTTTCAGAGGTGAAGATACCGAAAAAACTTCACTGGTCATCTTTATTCCCGGTTGTGCCAAGTAGGAGTTAATACCTTCATAGATGATGTGGAATTGAAAAAGGGGGATGTGATTCAATGAAAGTTGAGAAAGCAATTCAAGAATCTAAGGTTTCTATTGTGGTTTTCTCGAGAAATTATGCTTCATCTAGTTGGTGTCTTGATGAACTAGTCAAAATTCTTGAATGTAAAGAGAAGTTAAAGCAGGTTGTTTTGCCTATTTTTTATGATGTCGATCCTACTCAAGTGCGCAAGCAAACTGGGTGCTTCAGTGAAGCTTTGGCTATGCTCAAGGAACGATCATTTGGAGCTTAAAGAATGGACAAGTGGACAACTGCACTTACCGAAACTGCAAATTTATTTGGATGGGATTTACCGAATGTTGCTGACAGGTACAATTTCTTAATTCAAAGAGTTTAGGAGGTTGTTTGGTTACCGGTCAAACTAGCTTATAAGCGCTTATTCATGTATTTGGTATATATCTGAGTGCTTATCAATTAAAAGACATAAGTTGGTCATAAATGATACATTTTTTTATTTGACAATAATTTAACTTTAAACATTATAACCACACAAATGTCTTTTACTTATTTTAGACCTCAAAATTCTAAAGTCTTCTTTTATTTCTTAAACTCCGTGCCTAGTCAAATCATATCACATAAATTGGGACGGAGGGAGTGTATATTTTTAAAATATATTCTTTTATTCTCAAAATAAATATCTTACAAATTTATAACTTTTGTTGACAATTCTAAGGGTGTTTTGATCCTTTTAACAAAAGAACCACTAAGCAACATTTTTTAACTGAGTAAATCAATTGTTATTTATAAATTTCAGAACTTCTGCTCAAACACGTAACTGGTTATCTATAAAGTTAGTTTTAGCATTTAAAAAGTCTTTCAAACACGTAAAACTTATAAGCTATTTACAATTAACTAACACAGACCGGCTCTAAGTCATACACTAATTTGTACATTATCACGTCACACCTAGTAGGCCATTTATCTTATTTTCAAGATTACAAATTCCACTTTTTATGGGGGTATACCTATAAAAACACTTTAAAGAGTTTAACTTCGATGCACTGACGGTGTAAAAAATAGCCATTAACCTGCTATATATTTCTAGTTAGATTTTGCTCATAGTGTAAAAGGATCAACATATATAAATTAAATCCATTCTCTTCAATTTCCTGTATGAAGAGGTAAGTCTGTCTATTTTACTCCTTCAACCTTGCTTCCCTCTGGAGTACCTTTGGGTCAAAAGTGTGATCATCCCACTCTGGTATGTGTTGGCTATTAATTTTGATTTGTCCATCAATTTTTTTCAAATATCGAAGTTTGATTTACTTGTTTACCCTTTTAACTTCTGTTTTTGCTAAAAAACTGTAGGCATGAATCAAGATTTATTGAAAGTATTATAAAACAAGTCCTACAAGAGGTCAACCAGACACCTCTAGATGTTGCTTGGCACCCTGTTGGAGTAGATTCCCGCATCGAACATATGGAGTTGTTACTGCAAAATGGATGTGAACAAGAAGTTCATATGGTTGGTATATATGGTGTTGGTAGAATTGGAAAAACAACTCAGGCAAAAGCTATCTACAACAGAATATTTCGATACTTCGGTAGTAGTTGCTTCCTTTTAGACGTTAAATCAGAAGCTGCAGCATTTGGTCTAGTCAAGTTACAAGAAAAACTACTTCATCAAATTCTCAAAACTAAGGACATCAAAGTTAGCAGTACTGCTGAAGGCATCAATCTAATCAAAGCATGACTTGGGTCAAAGAAGGTTCTAATTATTCTTGATGACGTCGACCATATAAGACAATTAGAATCCTTAACGAGAGAAAGAAGTTGGTTTGGTTCGGGTAGTTTAATAATTATTACAACCCGTGACGAGCATTAGCTATGTGGGCTTCGAGAAAATGAGAGATACAAGGCCAAACTCTTAAAATACAATGAAGCTCGGCAACCTTTTTCTTGTCATGCTTTTAACAGTCTTTCCCCACCACAAGAATATGTTGAGCTGTCACAAGGCATGAGCAAATATTCAGGTGGGCTACCATTAGCTCTTGTGACATTGGGGTCACATTTGCAAGGGAGATCCGTCGAAGAATGGAGATACGAATTGAAAAAACTAAGAGCAATTCCTCATATTGATATACAAAAAATACTCAAGATAAGCTTCGATGGACTAGATTGTGATACATAGAGTGTTTTTCTTGATATTGCGTGCACCTTCCATGGGTTTGATAGGGATGAAGTTGCCGATGCATTAAATGCATGTGGCTTTTATTTTGAAAGTGCAATCGCAACTTTGGTAAAAAAATGTTTGCTCCAAAATGCATGGAGTTTGGTGATGCATGATCTAGTGCGAGATATGGGAAGAGAAATTGTTCGCATGGAATCACCCCGAGACCCTGGAAAACAAAGTAGACTGTTCAACCCTCAAGAAGTCTGCGATGTTCTACAAGCAAATAAAGTCAGTAAATTCTTTATCTTTATTGGTTATTGATTTTATTTTTTATTTGCTTATTGTTTCTGTTTTCACTACTAGAATTCAATTCATCTGTTTCTTCTCTGATTAGTAAATTATTTCTAGTTTTTTGCCAAACTATAAATGAGCATTTGCCGTAGACTATATTCTTTCCAAGATTAGTTATTCAAAGATGTTTGACTGTCATTTTTAAAACTTTTTAATCTTTTGTGTATTTGTTGTAGGCATTTATAGTACATTTACATTATTATTTCTAGACCTATATATACGAATTAGGCATGATGTTTATCCTTTTTATTCTTCTGATAATATCAAGTTTGAATGCAGCTATAAGCTAGTGTTATAAACATTCTCATCTTAGATCTTTTAGCAATTTTAATTTTTTTAACATCCTTTAGTTGGATCTGATGTGTAAATTCATTTTTCTTGGTACATAATCGATTCTCTTTGTTTGACCTTCATTTGTATAAAGCATTTTTCTCTCTTAATTTCCTGTACTTGACATGGTCTTATGGTACTTTTCGTTTTACTGAACTACAGGGTTCCAAAAAGGTAGAAGTATTGATGGTAGATTCACAGGCATTAAAGGGTGTGAACTTAAGCACCGACGCATTTAAGAAAATGATAAATCTTAGGGTGCTTATAATTGACGGCCAGTTAAATATCAGTGGAGATTTTGAGCTGTTGTCCAAGGAGCTCAGATGTTTGTCTTGGAAAGAATGTCCTTTAAAATGTATTGGTCACTACCCAGTGTAATCCCACAATAGTGGGGTCTGGGGAGGGTAAGATGTACGCAGCCTTACCCCTACCTGGGTAGGGAGGCTGTTTCCGATTGACCCTCGGCAACCCTCCTCCTTTATCCGGGCTTGGGACCGGCAATGTGAGCGAGCTCACACAGGCGGAGTTTCTAGGTGATAAACTTTAAAATGTATATCATCAAATTTTCTAGGTGATAAACTTGTAGTTCTGGATATGCGGGAGAGTGATATGCAAGAATTTGGTTTGAATTTTCAGGTTCGTTACTCAATTCTGCAATTTCATGTGTACTATTATTGCAACTAAGGTAAATAAAATCTTACTTGTAAGATGGTTTACTTTTAGTGTTGGAAGAAGTTGGATCTCTCAGATAGCAAGCGTCTCAGAAGAACTCCAAACTTCAACGGTTCACGAAGTCTTGAGACTTTATGGCTTCATGGTTGCTCAAGTCTGACGGAGATCCATCCATCAATTGGAAATTTGGACAGACTAATTGATCTGGATTTTTCTGGTTGCAAAAAGCTTACGGATCTTCCGAGCAGCATATGCCGGCTAAAATCATTGGAAACCTTGGACATTTGTCGGTGCTCATCTTTACAAACGCTGCCAGTTGACCTTGGAGATATGCGATGTCTAAAATTTCTTGCTGCAAGTGATACGGGTATAAAACAATTGCCTAGATCTGTTGAAATGCTAAAAGATCTCAAAAATTTGGATGTGGGAGGTAAATATATAGAGGCCAAAAGGAGTTTTTCCCGAAGAAGAGTCCCTCGCATACAATCCTTGTCTACCTTTCTTTCGTGTTTAGTCCTTAAAAACTGTGGTTTCTCTGAGGCTGATATTCCTAGGGATATTGGGAGTTTATCCTCCTTGACATATTTAGATATGAGCGGCAACAGTTTCCTTTGATTTTTCTAGCTTACAATCTTTGATGTTCTTGCATTTGAATGATTGTGAGAATCTTCAAATACTCCCATCAGTATCAAATTTAGCACGTCTTACAATTTTGGAAATTGCAAATTGCAAGAAATTGGTCAACATTACAGGTTTGGACAACCTCCCGCACTCCATGGTATGAGCATGCTTAATTGTACTTCTCTGCAGAATCCATTCACTGAAGGCTTCTTTAGTTTTCATGCTCCGGCATTTCCATCGGTTAGTCTCTCTCTCTCTCTCTCTCTCCCCCATAGTAATAATCTTCCGTCTTCGTTTGATGAAGCAGAGTTTAGAAATTTATCTCCAAAGCAATGAGATTCCACATTGGTGCAACAATCAAGTAACATCTTCTTCTATCTGCTTCACTATGCCCACACATAGTAAGGAGTATACGTTTTTAGGAATGATTCTCGCGTGTGTTCACAAGTTTGCCAACATACCCACTTCAAGAGGTTTCCATTCGCGTAGCTTGAGCTTTAGTATTGCCGGAAAACTGTTATCGAGAGGCAACTGGGTTTATGATTATGTAATACCCGATGGACAGGCAGAATTATTATGTGTACTTTACATGTCTTTCTTAGAAGAACCTTTTGATTGCCAGATGAAAGGCGGAGAAATGATGCAAATCACTGAGAAGCAAATCGCTGAGATAGGTGAAGAATGTACAGTAAGGGCATGTAAGCAACAATTTAGGAACAGGGAATTAAATATTAAGGAAAAACTGATTTTCTTGCCAATTGCCGATATCCAATTCCACATCACAGTAACTGTTATGAAAATTAAAAGTAAAGAATCTATATAAACGCATAAAAGTCGTGTCTTAATGCACCTTTCGTCAATGAAACTCATATCCAAACTTATCAACTCTTCATATTTCTTAGGATTAATGGCATCCCGCATCCTACAAATCCTAACTCGATCATCGAACTATCCCGATCAATATCCAACTCTGAAAGCAAAGAGTTGACATTCTTAAAATTCAATAAGAAGCAAGTCAAAATAAGCAAACTATAGCATGCAAAAAATAACTTGCAGTCCATATAAAAGTAGAGTATCAAGATGGAGAGAAATGAATTCTCACTGTAATTATCAGTGATTAATACACATCAAAAATCATTTAAATTTTAAAATCGAGAAAGCAACCATATGATGCAATGATTAACCTTTTCTTCATTTTCTTCCTCACCCCTTACGTACACTAAGAAAGAAAAAGGAAAATGTAGAATTGGTAATGACAAACAACATGAAAACAAAATCTTAACATATTATGCTAAAAAAGAAAAAGGAAATTGGAGATAAGGACCAACCTGTATTCATCCGTCTTGCCACAGAAAAATACTAACGCAAAGAGATTCAATTGGCTACACTTACCATTTCCAGTTAAGTCAAATCATCAAATCAATCACCCCGTTGATAAAAATACAAAATCAAGAAACAGTCATCTGGGAGAACCCAAGAAAAATAAATGACAATCTGGGATTTTCTGTTGCAATGTACAGCTTTAGAAAACAAAAAATTTACACCATCAAATATGAAAAATACTCATTCCATGAAAGTAGATAGAGGCAGATAGCCTTTGCGAGTTTTCCATGAAATAATGGAGACTATCCGGAAATTGAAGCTCATTGCCACCCTATCATGATTCAGAGATATCAAGAAAATGAAAAATCTTCTAAGAACAGACTACCAAAATGTTGCAGTAGGCCGATAGAATGTCAACCAATGCATCTAATGAATGAAATGTGTGTGTTTCACTTGGAAGAAGCAATTGGTAAATGAAAAATTTATTTAAAGGACATTCAAGTTCCAACAAATGAAACGTGAGGCTGACTTGGGGAGGTAAACGGCTTTAGAGCTTTATTAGTACGTGGGCTGAATCAGAGGGTTTATTGGACTTTTATTGCTTCGGGGGCTGACTATTCTAATGATTAATTGATGAGACTTTTGTTAATCTAATTATTTAATATATTATGTAGAGAAATGAAGGAAAAAATACCAAAAAAAGGAGAAAAAAGATAAATAGCAATGCTGGTCATAAAGAAATGTCACATCATCTTGTTTATATTTAATTTTATATTATATATAGATTGCTCCATGTATGCTGACTTTGAATCTAATTCAATGTTCATCCTTAATCCTAGCTTGAAATCAGCAATCTGAGCAAGCTCACATGCTTTTTCAATATTTTCATTCTATTTTACGTAATTGTACCACCAATATGCTAATTTGTGCAGACATATGTAGGGGTGGAGTTTGTGACTTACTGCAGTAATTTTTATATTTGTGTTAATATTACCACAAAAAAACATGACCAGTTCAACTTGGGTAATTCGCGGGATTGCCCTCGCTGGGGGCGGTCTTTAATTTTGTCCCTCAAATTGGTGGTCTTTAACTTTTGCCCTTAAGGCCCAAATTTTTGCCTCATGGGTAGAGACAGAATTTCTGCCATGCAAATTCTACCTTACGATTTTTTTTTGTACTGAGCTGGGGTTCGAACCCACAACCTCGAGGTATTAAGTGAAGGGCAGAACTTAAAAACCACCAATTTGAAGGGTAAAATTAACGACCATCCCCAAATGAAGGGCAATTCGTGCAAAAAATAGGTTCAAGTTTAGGCTAATTATTGACCCGCCCGTTTATTAGCTCAGCCCATACTAACCAATAAGAAACGTTGCCATTTTTAAAAAAAAATTATTTGATATGTTATATATAGCCACAACAAAAAAATTTACAACGATTTTATTAGGTACTTAAAAATTATATAAAAAAAAGACAGAAATTAAAATTTAGGTAAGAATTGGACGAGTTGAGTTATGACCAATTTTTTAGCCCATTTCAGACCAAGTAACTTTTTCCCATCTATTTATTAACTCAGTTTATTTGGCCCGCTCAAATTCAGGAACCCACTAAGTTACCAAAAAAAAAAAAAATATGGTTCGGCCTGTATCTATACAGCAAAAAGATTGCTATGTTCTAATAAAATAAGTACTCCCTCCGTCCCAATTTTTTAATCTTGTGGTCCTAAATTAAAAATATCTGTAATGTACTAAAACGTCATTTTGAATTTTGTGATTTTAAATTTGTCATGTAGAATGTTTGAATTGTTAACTTATTAAATACATATAAAAAACACTCTTTTTAGGACAGATCAACATGGAAAGTAGAACGCTTAAATTAGAACGGAGGGGGTAGCAAAAATATTGTTATGACACGTTGAATAAAATAAGGGAAAAGGGTTAAAAATACCCCTCTACTTTGGGGAAAAGGCTAAATAAATCTTCAATTACAATTTTGGGTCAAAAATACCCCTTCCATCATTGAAGTTTTCAAATATACTCATGTCTTAACGGAAATCTCCAAAATAACCCGATTTCATTTTTAAATTCACTCCATTTAAACCCAACTAAATAAAAAACCTATATGGGTTACCCACTCCTATGACTAGTGGCTCTAGATGTAGGACTCCGGAACAAGTTGATCGCGTATGGGCTTTTTATGTAGTTAGGTCGAGTTTAAAAAAGAAATCGAGTTATTTTAAGAGGTTTGAGGATTTCCGTAAAGATAGGAATATATTTAAAAAATTTAATAATGGGAGAATATTTTTTATCAAAATTTATAACGGATGATATATTTAATCATTTTCCCAAAATAGAGGGGCATTTTGACCCTTTTTCCATAAAATAAAGTAGTACGAAGATTATATTGGGTAGGAAAGGCGAAACATTTGGTACAGACATTGAGACATATCACTAAAAAGAAATAAGAATGGCTTAGCGCAAACAAATATCCGTCAGAAAAATTGTACTATTCTTATTGGTCCAGCTGTCCAAAAGAGGAGAAAAAGGCATAAATGGTCCCTTAACTATGACAGTAGGTTCAAAATAGTCCCTTAATTATACACTTAACGGTTTTGGTCCTTTAAGTTTGCCATAAGTTAATATAAATGGTCCCTCAACTATGAGGGTTGGTTAAAAATAGTCCCTTAAGTATGCACGTAACAGTTTTGGTCCTTTAAGTTCGCCAAATGTTAACACTTTTAGTCTCCAACAAAATATTCATCGAACTCTGTTTGTTAGATTTGTCGAGAACTATGAAAAAATTAGCGAGAACTCACATTTGGGTGTACGTATTACTAAAGAAAAGGCCAAATAACTTAGGATAAAATCGACGGACATCAATCGGTTATAGGTAAAAACAGAAGAAAAATCTACAGACTTGATAATATCAAAAAATAGTGTCTCGGAACACAAAGACGAACTCTGTAGATTAAGGGACCATTTACGTCCTTTTCTTCTCCGAAAGAGTAAAAAAGGCGCCATTGCGTAGCTTGCACACTAAAAAGCAAGAAAAAAAACCCTCAGCCTTGTTCCTGAATCGGCGCACCATGGAGACAGAGCAAAAGATATGGTGCATTTTCGCTTTATTTTTCTCTGTGATAGCCATGGCTGCTATTATCACACACGCATTATGGTTCGTCGCCACTGTTGCAGCGCCTCTACTATTAACCGGTATCATATCAGTCCTCCGGAACTTACATCCTTTTCCAGTAGTCATGATTGTGCCTCCCAATGGTCCGACTTTCGACGGTGTAGGAATGATGGGGGCCATGTTTTTACTATTTCTTTTAAATGTAGAAAACGCCGTTAATATTCCAATTGTGTGCGTGTTTATCTCTGTGTCTTTTGCAGCTTTGGGATATTTTTGTGTGTTGATGATGGTTAGGCCTGTGAATACTGATTTCGGCATATTATATGGGCTTTGTTTCGTTTCTATTACTCTTGGATTACAAGAGTTTGAATGTGGATGGCAGACTAGGGTAGTGATCGGGGTTTCTAGTTTGATGCTTCTTCTTCGAGGTCTTTTGGAGATGAATGCTGCTAGAAGACGTGCTGCTCCTCTTCCTGCTGCTAGAGAGTGATGAGTGATGAGAGAAGGAATAGTTCTAATTTAGTATACTTAATTAGTTTTATTAAGTAGAAAAAGTTGTTTGATACTAGCAGTAGACTAGTAATAGTGATGACTGATTAATTAAAGAAGAAAAAAGCCCCAGCTTTTTAGTTAGTCCTAATTTAGTAATTGGTTTTATTAATTACAAAAAGTTGTTTAATAGTAGCAGTAGACTAGTAGTAGTAGTAGTTAGTTGTACTACTGCTACAAAGTTGTCTCGTTTTAACTTTTTGCTGTTAATACGAAGTGTTCCAAGGTGTTGTCTGTTAGTATAAAAAAAAAAGTTACTTTATCCCAAATTTAAGTGATGTTATTCAAATTTCGAGAGTCAACTTCTTAATTTTGACCATGAGATTGAGGTTTGGATTAAAAGGGAAGTGGGTAAGGTTTTGGGGTGGTTAATTTAATTGATATGGGTTTTAATTTGGTGGGAGCAGTAAGTGATGTGGACCTTTAATTGAAGGTCACGTGTCCAATCATGATATTTTGAAACTGACTATTTGAGTCGTTAAAGGTAAGAGGTACAAATGTGCACTTTTGGTCACGGCGATGACATAAATGTGCCCAAATATTAAAGAGTGTATGGCTAAGCCATTTCGAATAGTTCGATGACATAATTAAACTTTTGCCCCTATAATAATAAAACGATTTGATTATCTTTAAACTAAGTTGGCTCCTTCACAAGGGGATAGACGTAATAAACAACAAACTAAATTGCGAAAGGTACGTATCGTAAAAAGTGGATAGTTGAGCTAAAAATGGCAAGCTAGATGCCTCTATGGACACCCAACTTAATTTTCCTTAAAAATTTGGGATGATATGAAGTCCAAATTGGCCAATGAGAAATCTTATTCAAAGAAAAGCCTCTTTTGTGGCTCTCTCACTGTTGAAAGCAATAGTGAGTAGAAATTGGTAGTTGCAGAAATCAATTCGTAAGAAAAGCAGCCAAATTTTACTGCAGTTTTTTACTGGACTACCATATACCCGAGAAACGTCTACAACAACATCTTGATTTCTTACTTTCAAACTTAAGGCAAGGACATAAGGGCACAATCAAGTCTTTCATTTGGTAAATTTTTAGATGGCGACATCTCTGTAATGGTTTTTATTTTTTGCAGATATTAGGGGTGTCAAACTTGGCCCAAAAGGTGATTGTCCGCCCAAGCCGTCCAAAATTTTATGGGTTGGGCTCAAAATAATTTCACATTGGGCTGATTTTAGCCCAACCCAACATAACTCGTTTTAAAGTGATCTCCAACTTAACCCAATACTAGCCCAATTCTAGCCCGTTTTTAAGATTTACTTAAATTTGAGTTTATTGCTTGAGTTTACTCTATTTTTTTTTTATGTATACACTTTTCTTGTATCATGTATCTTATAAGTTTGTGGTGTGTTTGATATGAAGGGAAATACTTTTTACGAAAAATGTTTTGCTCGATAATATTTACCACGGAAAATATTTTCCTCAAAAATATTTTCTAAATATCCGCGAAAATATTTTTCGCAAAAAATGTATTTCTAGAAAATATTTTTGACGAAAATATTTTTCTAGAAAATAGACCCTTCAAAAAAATTGGGTCAAGTTGGGTGGGTCATTACCCAACCCATTTTTAGTCCATTTCAACCCAAGTAACTTTTGGGTCAATATTAGCCCAACCCAGTTGTCACCTCAGCCCATTTTGATTGGGTCAATTTCAGCCCAACCCGCCCATTTGACACCCTAGTAGATATGAGCATTCAACGGGGAGAGAGGCCAACCTTGAAATGCTTCACGCTATTCTAATGAAATTCCCAGTTAGCATCATAGATGAACAAAATGCTTCACGCTATTATAATGAAATTCCTAGTTAGCATCATAGATGAACAATCTCAGACGTTTGTTCTGCATTTGGTGCTTTGTCTAGCGAATGATCATGATAACAAAGTCCGTTCAATGACTGGCACAGTCATACTTATTGGACGAGTCAGCCCACGTTCGCTCCATTAATTCTTGAGTTTAGTCGATCCTGGTATCTAAAGAAGGATTGCAAGTTCCACGTGTCATTCATTTTATTTTTTACTTTTTTAGTTATGTATGAACAATGAATTAAATAACAGGAAGATGGACGAGTTGACCTCAACTTTTTTTTTCATGAATCTGAGATATAACTTCTTCCTCATCAAAAATAGAAAAAAGTGTTTCAACAGAACCCTCCGCAGCCGGGCAGGCCTCCCCTAAGTAGCTTCTATAGAAAGTTTTGTTTAATTTATTCAATTAACTTTTTCATTGTATAGTGCTAGTAGTTGCACTAAGCGTAGAAGAATGGAATCTGTATGGTGGAATATAGTGGCTCTTTGATTAAACCTACAATGACAGAGAACATTGGAAGTGATTGAACAGTGTAATTTAAGGTTTTTTGGGTAATGGGAAGAGTCTTGGTGAAGAGTGTTCTTCCAATTTTTGGAATGCAGAAGAAGAAACAAAGGGTAATCGTGTGGTTTTACTTGGTGTATGTCACACTCAATGGAAATGATGCCTAAGAATTGGAATTAAAGATTTTGGCTTTTAGTGTTAAAATTGTCATCAAATGATATTTGGCAAAGGTTTCCTTCAACTTGCAATCTGATAATTCTCAATTCCAAGCAAATTGGGGTTGGTTTATGAATCAAATTGCTCTATTTAAGCTCTACTACTCTGTACTGTGATGATTTAGTGAATTGACTAGTTTTATATTAATCGTGAGTATCGTAATCCTCCTCCTTTATCTAGTTTTGAGACCAATAATTTGAATGAGTTCACACATCAAGTAATTTCCCGGAAAGAATCACAAATCATGAATTGTATTGCATTTACAGTACTACTTGAAGAAGCTCGTGGTTAATTTTATGTGATTAAACTTATGGAAAGCTACGTTGGACAAAGCATAATGTCATTTTCTTAGGAGCCGTTTGGACATGATTTGAAACCATGAGATAAAATCATGTTTGGACATGCAATTTAGATTTCTTAAGTTGTATTTTTTCTTATAGACATAAAACCCTACAAGTTCTGAAAACTATCAAAATTTTTCCAATTTTTATACAATCTTACCAAATGAGTAAGTCATAATTCATAACAAAATTAATACGCTACTAGATGACCTTTCTAAAAACGACACATCACTTGATCAAACTTTAGTTCAATTAAAAGGAATATTTAACATGACTAGTAATGTAATTACTCTTTAATATAATTCTCCCACATGGTACGAACACAAAAAACGGTTGGTAGAAGTTAATGAGGTTGGTAAAGGGTTGATGGGAGTAATTGTTAAAAATATCTACCAACTTATGGGTCTTTTTTACATAATATAAATTTCGAGGTAAGTTTGACATTTAAAAATTTTGAAATTCCAAATCATACCTTTTTGGATGATTTGGGATTTCATCTCATGAGATGAAGTCGCATGTCCAAACGCTGATTTCATCTCATAACATGAAATCGCATATCCAAACGCCTGCTCAATCTTCTCTTATTTCTCTTTCTACATCTTTGTTTCTGCATCTCTTCTTTTTCTCATTGCCTTCCTATATTGTGTTGTCTTGTAATTCTTATTGAAAATACACTTACATTGTATCCATATTTAGAATTCAGTAGTTGCCTTTTTTCAATTTCTGTTAATTATTAGAGGTCATTCTTTTGTCAAAAGTACACAAAACAAGGTTTTGTACAAGGGAAATATATTATAGTAGTAATCTGTACAGCTTAATATGAATACATAGTATTAATTTACAAAGACATTTGAAGCTAAACATTCATCGTCCGTCTAATCAAACATTCTAGCCAGAGCATTCAAACCGAGAAAATAGTCTCTTGCAAGAACTGAAGGCTAAATAATAAGACTACGTAAATTATATAACCAAAAAAATGAATCCTGCACATTAGATCCAAGCAGAGGTGGCTAAAATGTACAACTGCTTAAAAGACTAGTTAAGCTTTAGAATGTTTATTTTAAGTAAAATTAACATTGCTCAAAGAGAAATGAGAGAAACAGAGTTGGTAATAGTAATGCTACTATCAGTACCCTACATTATATTGTTTCTAATTCCAATAAAAGAATTCACACATTTAATCTCAACAGATGATCGCAAAATTTTAAAATGACTATGAAACATAACCAAAGAATGCTTCAACTACTGGTTAGACTATTCCAAACAAGTAATGTCAGAAGAATATGTTCAAAACGGAAAAAGAAGCTGGAGGAAAAGCAGAGGTGACAAATAGTGTATAAAACCTAATAATAGTACGGGTAAGAGGGAGTATTTTAAGTAGTTATAAGCATAGAATTAAGGTCAAGAAGATTAAATTTCGATAAAAAGAACTTAGATAAATGGAGATTTATAAAGGCATATTGGAACACCATGACATATACAAAGCTTTCACTGCCTGAGAGGTGATGGAGGCTTAGAGTGGCAAATAATTGTGGGCACAATTCATAAAGGGCAAGTATTGTCAAAGGATTCATCCATTGGCAAAAAACAAGGATACTGCTCCGTGTCGAAAGTTCCAGGTTCATCGTTCATATGAACCCGTAGCCAAAAAGCTACATCCATTCCTGCCATGAGAACTACCTCAAATTGAATTCTTATAGAAATAGTAATATGCATTAGCCAAGTTTGGTAGCTCCTCCTCTGCATCATATACCTCGTATGTGTATTTGACATGCAGGATACTCCTTTAGAAGCAAGAGGTAACTACAGAATGGACAAAGCTCAGCTTCTCATTTTTCAGAATTCGACATGCTAAGAGGAACTATGTAGTAACAGGTATTACTTAGGCCAAAGTCATAGGACCCCTGAACTTGTCCTGATTTTTCATTTAGCCCCCCAACTGAGAGTCGTACCATATGAACCCTTTAAGAACTGTGCCACTTGGACATAATTTGTTGACGTGGCACAGTGTGTGAAACACACTTTCTCTGAGTGCGTGAAACAATTTCAAAATATAATTTTTTATTTTTTTTAGCTTGGAAATATGTGACTATAAATAAATAAATAAAAATAAAATAAAAATTAACTAAAAAGGTAAAGTCACCTTCACAGTTGGCCCACCCATCACCACTTCACCATCCTTTGCCATTGTAGCCACCGTCGCCCCTCCCCCAAGCTTCTATTCCTTTAGTTTTGTTATTTATATCTTTATTAAACATATGATACAATAATTTTCATTTAAATGTAGACGAGCAAGAATCCAACGAGAAACTATAGCGAGACTGCCATTGCCACCACCATCTGCCCAGATCATCACCATATCCGCAACGAGGAGAGCACGCCCACGATCGGATCTTGTCTCTCTTTTGCCTTAAAAACAGAATATAACAAGAACAACAATGGATTAGAACTGAGAAATCAACGAAATGGACTTGTTAGAAGATCTGAAAGGGACAACTCCAAACATGTGATTTTCTTTTTATTTAATGCTTTCGCCGGAAAAACGTCGGAGAAGCATCAACACGACAAGGCGTCTCTTTGGAAATTTCGAGAGTTCAGTGTTAGCGGAGAAAGGAGGGAAAGGGGTGAGCATTGTGATTGTTTAATGGTTGCTCCGGTGAAGCTGCTCGACGGGGAAAGTGAACAGTGAACGAGAAGAAGAAGCACGGGCGGGGTGGGGGTGGGAGGTTATTTGGTGAAGAAAGAGACCAAATTTATTTATTTATTTATTTATTGTAATTTTTATTTTTTTAATTAAAATCCACGTGACTTCATTTTACTAGTTGTTTTGGCGTGTGAAGGCACGCACTTTTAATGTTGGGCTGTATATTAATTTTGTGTTGAAGTGGCAGATTAACAGTTGTCTTGAAGGGTTCATATGGTACGACCCTCAGTTGGGGGTCTAAATGAAAAATCAGGACAAGTTCAGGAATCCATCTATGACTTTGGCCTATTACTTATGCCGCAACTAACTACAATGATAGCAGCCTACAATGATGGCAGAGGCAGTCATAGACCAAATAATCAAATTAAAACTATGCAATTGAACATGATGATGTGCATTGATATAATGTATCTATAAAGGCAAGACAGTACCATGGAGAATCACAGTATGCATCAATCAATACTTTTTTTTTGGACAAAAAGGAAGCAAAAAATAAGTAGTGAATTATAAAGAGGGCTGATCTTTTTTGGGCTGGTTATGACGAAGTTCTTCAAAAAAGATTTTTCTAGCAGAATCTTATACTTTTGACTCTCTCACACTCACTGGTTTAGATTATTACAAGTACCTTCCTTATTTTGATTTCTGTGTAATAATTCGTTTAACTCACTTATTTTTAATATAAAAGGATTATGATTTGACTAATATGCCCTTTATAATCACAAAGAGTGTTTGCTAAAATTCCTAAATTTCTTTTCTTAGAATTTTCCGTGAAATGCTTCCATTTACTGTGTGAAACAAACTCAATGTGGAATCACGATTTCATGTGCTATATATTTGTCTTGATTTTTTTTTTCTTCTTAAGATTGGAAAATTCTTGCTATGGCTCTGGGTATTGATACCATTTTTCCTTTTGATAAAATGTAGATTTCTAGGGATCTGATTGAGTGAAGGTTTCGGTTAATTTAGATTGTTGCTATATTTTGATTGAGAAAATAGTGCATTTAATGTCGTTTACTTTCATTTTATAGGTTCATATGATTGAGAAAAGCTTTGGAAGAAACCAAGTGAAAAAACAATCCAAAAAGAGACCAAATTGAAGAAAACTGAAAAAGTGGGGGACAGATTTGTAAAAACGGGACAAAACTGCAAAAACCGAAATCTGGGGCATATTTTGTGATTTTTGGACTTGGAAAAATTGGGAAATATAAAAGGAAGACTTGGGGGAAAACATTTTCATCTTTGGCCATTCAACACAAGTTTTGGAGACTAGGGTTCCTACACCACACTTTGGGGTTGAAGATTTGGTTGAGCACTTTCTTGAACCTTTACTTCATTTCTTTAATTCCTTGCTTTGTAATGAATATCTAAATGTGTAGTATTTATGTTCTTCACTTGAATTTTGTTTATGAAAATATTCTATGATTAAAGTGTTGGATGAAACTCTTGTTTTGCTTATATATTAAATGATTTTTATTGCTAATGAAGTGAGTTAATGTTGTTTTAGTTAATCTTGTTCTTTAATGTTTCTTAAGGGATTATCTAACCCTAAGATCCGCCCATTTACTTCGATTTGAGCTCGGAAGAGGAAAATTGAGATTGAGGAAGATTAATTAACAAGAATTTGGGGCTTTAAACCTCATCTAATAACTTGAGCTAGGAATAGGAAAGTTACTTTGAGATTCAATTAGCTGTGATTGATATCACACTCTAAGGCTTGGAAAAGCTTAGAGTGAAATTCATTGATTTGGTTGGAAGACTTTCAATGAGATTTTAGAAACCATTATCTATTAACGTAAGCTCGCTCTTAGTTGTAAAATCGCGAAATATATTGGATTGTCACTTGACCGTAAGTTCCCATGTATCCATACTTGTGGTCATTGATCAATTTACCCGCTTTCTAGTTAGTAGTTTTATCTTTGTTAGTTGTTAAACCAAAAATCAAATATTGAAAAAGTGTTTGGCTTAGCATAGAAAGTGATAATTCCTTACTTGTTTAAATCGCCTATTATATTGTTCCCTGTGGAATCGACCTCGACTCATAGTTGAGTAAATTATATTACATACAACCGTGTACACTTTCTCACTTGAGGAGTGAATTTGGATGTTATCAGCCTCTGATCAGGTCACTTATTATCTAATTACAAGTAAATTTTTTGACAAATATTAGTAGTAATTAATAATCTGGTGAAATTGATAATTAACATGCTATCACAAGTTAAAATTCACTAAACAGTATAAAAAGATCTTTATACTATTGAAATATATAACTTAAATTATTTCTTAGAATGTCCTATATGAAGAGGTAAGTTATTTATTTTACTCCTTGAATTGGATTTTCCCATCATGTACCTATCGGGTTTCAATTGCGATACTGCTTAGCTTCATCCCACCGTGTTATGCCTTACCTATTGAATTTGATTTGTTCATCAAATATTTTCAAATATCAAAGTTATATTTACTTGTTTTTCTTTTAACTTTTGTTTTTGCTAAAAATCAGTAGGTATGAATCAGAATTTATTGAAATTATTGTAGAAGATGTCAAAGAAGAGGTCAACCAGACACCTTTACATGTTGCATGACACCCGTTGGAGTAGATTCTCATGCCACAGATATAATAGAGTCGTTAGTGCAAAACGAACTTGAAATCACACACTTCAATCCGCACATAAGACAATTTCTCTTTCTATACTCCTTCACTCATGCCTTAAAAAAGCAAAGAAATGTTGAAGTGAGCTGTATGAGGGAGAAGCTCCACATACGGTTGCATGGACGTGAAGATAAAGTTCGCATGGTTGGTATATATAGAGTTGGTGGAATTGGGAAAACAACTCTGTCAAAAGATCTACAGTCGATTATTTCGACGTGGCAACTTCAATGGTAGTTGCTTCCGATCCTTTAAGACGTTATATCACAAGATGATTTTTTTTTCTTGAACAGAACTTATGGTTAACAAGGTCACATTAGAAGCTCATTATCTGAGAACCATTTAGAAAGTCTAGCTGAGGGTTATGGAAGAAATGCTTGGATACATGAAATCAATCGGCATCTTATTTGAGAGTTTATGTTTATGCAAATATATGAGTAGCTTGTATTTAATAAATAAGGGTTATTTATTACTACAAAGTTGTCTAGTTTTTAGTGTTATTGCAAAGTGTTGTTTGTTGGTAAATATATTGTATAAATTGCTAAAAAGTTTGTCACGCCCCGAACCATGGCCTGGACATAACACGGCACTCGGTGCCTGACTGCATGTGACCGAGCGAACCACATGGCTTGCTGAATCATCATAATACATAACATAAGCGGAATATAACGTGAATGCATGATGAGCCTTTATAAAATATGGTAAGTCATAATACTTAATAAAATACTTGTTTAAACATGAGTGAGCCAAAATGGCTATACGACTCCAAATGTCTGACATGACATAACTTATTTGTCTAGTCTATGAAACCTCTATCATGAGTCTGACTAGAAAACATACTTACTGGGACAAATCCCCCAGCATACCTTTAGATGCATAATTAATCATAAAACAAAAGTTGACTAAACCCCGAATGAGATGGGGCTCACCAATAAGCTGATACAAATGTTGTCCTAGTGAGCAGATGTGTCGTCCTGTATATCAGTACCTGCATTGTGAAATGCAGGCCCCCGGGCAAAAAAAAGGGGACGTCAGCACATTGAATGTACTGGTATGTAAAGCAACCGAAAGAAACAACATGGGATATGGAATAACATGATAAGAACTGAAACTGAAAACCTGGACATGAACATGAGCATGAGTACATATGTATACATATAACATAAGTAAAACATGATAAGTAGGGAGAGCATTTCATAAACCGACATGTGATATCACCACGTGGGTACGTGGAGTCTGGTACCTCGCCGGACCAGCAGATCCCTCGTACCTTGCCAGGGTATAAGGTGGTATCGTGCCTGATGGATCCATTCAGTGTAAAATTAAGGTATCGTCTTATCTGGGCGGAGCGATCCTTATCCTACGGTGGCTACGTAGTTTCAGGCTATCTGAGCCTTGTCGGTAATTTGTGCAACTCCCAAAAACATTAACATAATATAGTTGGTTAACAAGCCCATGATTTTCGTGAATTAACTTGTACTTGTCTTGTAATAATGATTTCACGAAATAACTTGTAAACATGGTTTCATGAAATAGCTTGTAAAACATATTCTTGATTCATGAGTAATAACAATAGTTCATAATCATATATATGTAATTGACTTGAAAACATGTTTGTAACTTGCAAAATAAAATCATAAAGTTTCATATGAACATAATGAGAACACATGAGGAAGAATTCACGATTCATGGATTAAGCTAGGGTTCCTAATAACTGTAATGGAAGATTAGGAATACAACGACGAATATAGCTACAAAATTCCTGTACATAAATACATAAATACGGCTACCAATATGTTGGGTTTAATGCCCTAGGATTTGAACTTCATGAATATCAAGAAACGGAGCATGGGGAAGAACGTAGAGATTCCCACATGTGGATAGCGCCTACATACCTTAACTTCCTGCTTTTTGAGCGTATCACAATGTCCTTCAATCCCTTCAACTTTAATCTATAGCAATACAGGTCATAGGGACTCTATATTAGCAACAATATCCATGCTTTGTTCATCTAAGCATTTTATCAAACACTTGGTGGGCATGAAGCTCCACAACCTTCATTAATGGTGTTTTCTTCACCCAATCCCCATTCTATTACTTCTAGATGATTCTACAATCTCAATTAGATGTAATTAAAATCATTCTTCATCACCCATATGAATACAACAATCCCAAGTCAACAATCCAAAAACTCTAGCATAGTTCATATAATTCTCTTTATCAAACCCATTTATTATTCTCCCAAGAATTCATCAATTCACAATTATAAATGATTAGGGAGTAGAACCATTACCTTTTATGAGTAGTCACCACGAAATAAACATCCCCAAGTTCGATTTTTAGCTTAGAATGACGGCAACAACTTGTACTACACTTTATCCTTCACGAGCCTCGGGATTCGAGGCCTTCAACTTGATTAATTTTCTACTTTCTCTCTCTAACTCTCCTCTCTTTCCCTCTCTCTCTCTCTCTCTCTCTCTCTAAAATCTGCAAATATGACGAAATGAGGCTGCTAGGGTTAACATTTCCCTTAAATATCAAGGGGAAATGGGTCTAACCCGACTTGAAATCGGGTTGGACCTAGTCCTGACCTTTCTGTCTTAAAACGTCCATATCTCCCTATACTGATGTCACCTGTAGTCCCACGACCTATGGTTGGAAAGGTATTTCAATTATCTACAACTTTCGTTCTTTGAGTTTTCCCAAATTCCCAATTAATGATAGGGTTATGGCCTCTCGAAGTCAGGTGACCCGAAACGTACTTAACGGACCAAGTTACGGCTCCAAATGACGCCCCGTAACACGTGTTACGGCCCGTAACTTGGTACCGTCACTTGGTGAAAATTTCCAGTGAGTTCTGGAAATTTTTGGGACGTTACGGCTCCGTGTTACGGCCCGTAACGTCCACCGTAACGCAGACAGAATTTCCAGCGAACAGGCTTCAGTAAAATGGGCATAACTTTTTGTACACAGCTCCGTTAAAGACCCATAATATACCGTTGGAAATCTATTTCAAAAGGCTACAACTTTCATCAATGAAGTCTTCTCAAATTCCCAACGGATTTTCACTAAATTTGATTGGAAGGCAGACGTATCGAAAACTTAGCCGATTCTATAGGATTTCAAGTGCCTTACTATTAGCCATATTGAGACGATCATATCTCCTTGCTCCAATCTCTGATTGGCTTGATCCTTATATCGTTAGAAAGGTATTTCTACATACTACAGCTTTCATTGAGGGAACTTTCCCAAACTCCAAACCGATCAAGGAGTTATCGCTGCCCGAAGTAGGCCTATCAACCATTTTCGCAAAACGTTCAAACATTCATTGTTTCCACTAGAACTCTAATGATATGAGCTTAAACTTAGTTCCAAGATGCGGGGTGTTACAAAGTTGTCTAATTTTTTTGTGTTTAAGTTTTTTGTGTTGTTACAAAGTGTTGTTTGTTATTGAAAAGAATGACTTACGAAGAATTACTATTTCTTTTTTACTAACTTGTCACTTAATATACTCATAAACATTAGCTTGAATGATCAGTTTTTTCACCGAAAAGAGGATATTTAGTTATTGTTTCAAATTTAATTAAGAAATAACCACCTCTTAATGCAGGAATAAAATTTGGATACCCTAGCTATTCAGAGGCAAACTTAGAATTTTAAGTTTATAGGTTCTGAATCTAGGAAAGACATCTTATTCGTCTCTGAATATATTATTTATACATATATATTAAGTGAATCTTTAAATACAAATGTAGAGTCTAGGCTAAAGTTACTAGGTTCTGTTGAACCCGTCAACAAGCTTGTAGCTCTACTTTCTCTACTAAAATTTTGTTTAATTTTTGTTACCAGCTTTTTCATTGTATGGTGCTAGTTTCTTGAGTAGTGCTAATCTTATTTAAAAGAACTAAATCTGTATAGTGAATGTAGCGGCCGTTTGATTAAATCTATAAGGCATTGTTTGGTATGAGAGATAACGATAAATAATCTCGGAATTAAATTTGAGATGAGGTTATCCCATGTTTGGTTGGGATAAAATCATGATAACTAAATAACTAATCCTGAGATTAGTTATCCCGAGATTGTAGTGTTATTTTATCCATGTGAGCGGGTAGAATAACTAATCCCAGAATAACTTATCCGGGAATAACTTATCCAGGGATAGATGTTTCCCAACCAAACAACCCCTAAGGGATTGAACGGTGTAAAGAGTTTTAGAGAAGAGTGTTCTTCCAATTTTGGAATGCTCGGAAAAGAAGAAATAAAGGGTAAACGTGCGGTTTTACTTAATTGGGGTATGTCACACAGAATGAAAATGATGCTCCGGACTTGAGATTAAAGATATTGTGATCCAATTTTAAAATTTTCACTAAATAATATTTCGCAAAAACTTGCGAGTGATATTCTCACTTTATAATAGTAATGTCTCAGTTCCGATCAAATTGGGGTTGGCTATATGAATCAAATCGCTCCATTTTAGCTCGACTATTCTATATTGTGATAATTATAAATTGGCTAGTTTAAGCTGGCTGTGAGTACTATAACCCTCCACTTTTACATAGGTTTAAGACCAGCAACTTGAGTGAGCCACTCCGGCAAACAAACGATGAATGGGGAAAAATACAACTTTCATTAACATTTGTTTGCTATTAGTGCATTTATAGCAAACAAAGTGACAAAAAGATAGCCCGGTGCACTAAACTCCCGCTATGCGCGGGATCCGGAGAAGGATCGGACCACAAGGGTCTATCATATGCAACCTTAATACAACTTTATTAAAAAGCTCCTTCCTCTGCTAGTAGGTCTGTTACCCCATCTGTTCTCTATGGCTATGGCTGAGCAATTGCCCTCCTAATCTTCCCATCAAAGACATGCATTCATTAAAAATCAATACAAGAAAGTTTTTGAATTAACTATGAACTTCATCTCTAAACTATCCTGTAGTTTTTTTTTTTTTTTTGATAATTTGTCTCTAAATATGATCAGCGGCGGATTTTGTTGTTTAGCTACATAATATGTCCATCGCTGATTCCCGTTTTTAATAGTGCAACATTGCAAATTGTATGTTCTTTAATGAACTGATTTATTACCTCAACTAGTTGCTGGAGGCCCGGGCTCCAAAATATAAAAATAATATGTAAGTTTTATCAAATAAATATAATTTGTGTCGCCTTTTTTAGTACATAATTAATTTAATGTAATTGCATTTTAATCATATTTTGTTTATAAGTTTTCGTAATTATTAAAGTTTGTTTGTCATATAATTGGATAGATTTTTTTCAAAAAATATTATGAAGAAATAAGTTTGGTAGGAGAATTAGCAAATATCATAAAGGCGCAAGTAATTCGATATTCTATAAACTAACATGATAAAGTATGATAATTATACTCGTCAACGATTATAAATTGGTGCAAGTAATTCAATATTCTATAAACCAACATGATAAAGTATGATAATTATAACTTGTCGAAGATCATAAATTGAAAATTATTTTTGTATTTTTATGAATTTGTGAGCATGCAAATTTTATTATAGATCGAAATAGATTTCTTTTAATATTTATTAATTCCCACTCATTATTTTTATGTTTCAAGGCCTTATGCAAGTCAAATGTGTTTTTAAACCTTAGATTTAGATGAAATTAAATAAATAACCTAAATTCATAAAATGAACCTCAAGAATCAATTTAGTTATTCGTATGTGCTTCATGCTTAAAAAAAAATATTTTTTGGTTAATCAAACAAGAGATTTTAAAGATAATTTAATCTTAACTGATAACGCTACCTTCATTTTCAACATTAAACAATGTCATTCAATAATTTTTACTCTCTCTATTTGTAAGCACACAAGATATCACTAAAGAAGTAAAACATTGGATGTTTAATAGAGAGAAGCATATGGAGAGGAACATATGACATTGGTCATGTCTAAATGTAAAGTAAGACCTAATAAATGCTTTAATCGGAAACGAAAATTTGGATCTAACAAATCACTGATACTTAGAAATAAAGAAGTTTTTTCACTAAATTATCCTTAATTAAATATTATCAGTTTTATATGGTTTTTGATAGTATATAATGTTACAGCCCGTATCTTGGAAGTAAGGTTAGACTCATATCATTAGAGTTTTAGTTAAAAAAACTGAAGATTCGAACGTTTTGCGAAAATGGATGATAAACCTACTTCGGGCAGTGATAACTCCTTGATTAGTTGGGAATTTGAGAAAGTACCCTTAAATGAAAGTTGTAGTATGTAGAAATACCTTTCTAACGATATAAGGACCAAGACAATCAGAGATCGGAGCAAGGAGATATGATCGTCTCAACATGACTAATAGTAAGGCACTTAAAATTCGATAGAATCGGCTAAATTTTCGATACGTCTGTCTTCCAGTCAAATTTGGTGAAAATTCGTTGGGAATTTGAGGAAACTTAAAACATGAAAGTTGTATCCCTTTGAAATATCTTTCCAACGGTATATTGTGGAGCCCAAACAGAGCTCTGTATAAGAAGTTATGTCCATTTTAACGAACACTGTGCAGAACCGACACCCGTAGCTCTTTCAGGCGCGTGGGGGCGCGTGCGATGGCCCCGCATCGCGGGCCAATCGCACAAGTCTGAGTATTTAGCTGCAGAACATTGCGCGATGGTCCCGCATCGCGGACCCATCGCGAATCGGCTCAGATTCGGGTCAAAAAGTCGGGTTACGCGTTTTTAGTTATATCTAAGGTTTGGGGTTTATTTCCCCAGCACCCCATTCACGAAAAATTACCCTAAAGTCAATAAGAACAAGTCCCAAGCCTCAATAACCATACAAGGTAAGTGTTATCACGATTCTAGGTTGAATTCAAATCCCTAATCTCTTTCTAACTTGAGTAAACCCTTCTAATCAATAGATTTGTGAGTGGAACATTATTGTTGGGCGTGGAAACCCTAGACCTCATATTCAAGAGGATTGGACGTCAAAAAGGTAATGCTTCTACACTCTAATCATTCATAATAGTGAATTGATGAGTTATTGGGAGAATAGTAAACGGGTTTAGTAAAGAGAATTACACGAACTATAGTGGGGTTTTGAATTATTGACTTGAGATTGTTATAATGATATGGGTGACGGAGAATGGTGTTAATTACACCTAATTGAGATTGTAGAATCACCTAGAAGTAGTAGAATGGGAATTGGGTGAAGAAACACCATTAATGGAGATTGTGGAGCTTGATGCCCACTAAGTGTTTGATAAAATGCTTAGATGATCAAAGCATGAATATTATTGCTAATATAGAATCCCTTTGACTTGTATTGATATAGATCAAAATTGAAAGGGTTGACGAACATTGTATTACGCTCAAAGGCTGGAATTAAGGTATGTGAGGCTAACTATCTACGTTAGGGAATGTTCATGATTCTCCCTACGCCTCATTCTTCATACTTGTCAGCAATTTGACTCGGAATATAGTTAGCCCTAGTTTCATGATATGATATAGAACTGTTATCTTCTAGGGTTGCAATTACAGAATTCGTTCATGGTTGTCACTTTGAACATCATGAACTCAGCACGTAATCTTTATAGACTTATGCATTGTTATCACATGAGTCTCAGTCAGTGTATAACCAGTTATTTGCATGAGTCCCATAATCAGAAACAGTTATCATGCTATCAGCTATAGCCAGTCTCAGTTTTATAAATTGTTAATGTTGAACACCTGTATCTGTATTTTTGGGCCCTAGGCCACAGTTTATGCATACGTATTGCTTGGGCCAGAGGCCACAGTTTTTGTGCACATTATTTGGGCCCTAGGCCACAGTTATATTTACAGTTTTACAGGTGATTCTTCATCCAGAACAGGGAGTACTTCAGCTTCTTGCTTTCCTGTTTAGTTCAGTTTCAGTTTCAGTTCCAGTATTTTTATTGCTTCAGTTGCTTTACATACCAGTACAATTCAAATGTACTGATGTCCCTTTTTACTGCTTGGGGGCCTGCATCTCGCGATGCAGGTAGCGACATACAGGTTGACGATCCAGCTACTTAGGAGTGTCCGTATCAGCTACTGTGGTGAACCCCAGTTTCCTTCGGGGCGATATCAGTCATGCAGTTCTCACAGCTTTCTAGACAATTACCTTTTTGTATTCATTAGAGGCTTCATAGACACAGTTCAAACAGTCAAATATTTATTATGTTAGCCTTGTTGGTAGTCGTTCAGTTGTTTGGTTTAGCCATGTTGGCTACTTTCAGATATGTTCAGATTGTCTAAGAATTTCCGCATTATGATATTTCAGTGAGACTTTTAGTTAATCAGTATGTGTTAGTTTTATTTTATAAATTAGTTATGTTTTGGTACCACATGTTGATTCAGCCAGCCAGTTGGTTCGCTCGGTCACATGTAGTCAGGCACCGGGTGCCGTGTTACGTCTAGGCCCGGGTTCGGGGCGTGACATATAAAAATTAACTTATCTAAATGAGGATAAATTCAATTATATATAAGGAGTATTTAAATAAGAAAATGACAATTCTAATTTTTTAAATTTTCTTTCGTGTAAAACTGCTACATATCTTTACATGAAATTTGCACTTCAGTAGCTTTTCAAACCCAAATGGAGCCAAATTAATTGATCTATATACTTTATAACTTGGATTAAGATAGTTGTATAAAATGATACTTCAGAAAATACTGATAAAAAATATGATAACTTCATCAAATTATTAATATTAAAAAAATGATTAGATTAAAATTGAGCAAAGATATGACGTGTGTTAAATTGAACAATAAATAGTAGGCTAACGAAATGCAAAATAAATACATTTTGATTTATTTCTTAAAATAGTTTAGGTCACATAGTTAGATTTTAGCCTTTCACTGTTGGTGCAAATATATAGGAATATATCAGTACATATACACAACACATATATAATGTAGATATTATTAAGATCAAACCAAATACTGCTTTATTAAGTGGAGATTATCTTTCTTATATGGCCAACCAAATGTTGCGTTAATTATGAGATATATTGTTGTCTTTTCTTATGCAACTTACTAAACGTTATAGCATTTTATGTGAAAGTTTATACATATTAAATTAGTTAAACCAGTACAATCAACCAAACGAGCCCTAGGAGTTGAATTGGTCTCGCATTATTGTTACCAAATATAACAACCATTAGCAGTTAACTAGGCCTGGAATGCAGTTTGAAAAAAGAGAAAAAGTGCTAGTTCTTGATCACATGGCCAGTCCATTAATACTGCTAAGATTATTTAACAAATAAATTTATTATAAGATTAAATGAAAAGTATGATTAGTGAGGATGTAAATAGTCGTCCAACTTTTAACTCATTATGTTGATAGAACATACTATCCAATGCATTGCAGGGATAGTGTATATAAAACTAATTGGAAGACTTGTGGGGTTCTTTTGTTTTGTGTTAAGTCTTTTCCTTGAAATCACTTTCACGTGCCTTACAAGTGACCGATAATTTTGAATGTGAAAACATTCAAAAAGAAAAAGAATTGGATGTTTCCACATAATTTCTATCAGTTTTCCCCCTAAAATACTTTGAATGACAAGATGCCCTATCGACACAAAGAATCCACAAGTTATTTCCTAGCTAGAAGAAATAAAAAATCATGAATTATACTATACTTATATTGCCGCTTCAAGAAGCTCTTGTTTAATTTTATTTGATTGAATATATGGATGTATCAATTTGTAATGGCCTATAATTTATAAACTTCATTATTTTTATTTCAAAATTTAATTTTAGAAATTTTGGCAAAATCATATTTCATCACTCTATGGGAAAATAAGCTCAAAGTTTATGTATAAACTACAATATAAATGATAATTTATATAGTCATGGGCAAATAGATAAATAATGAATAAATGAAAAAGGGAAAAAATGTGAGTACAAACGCGAAAAATTAACATTAATAGTTAAGTTTTACTTTTGTATGCGAAAATGACTTGACCCAAAATGAAGTTTCCAAGAAGAGATATGGGTATATACGTAGCTGCTTCCGTGGGTTCCATTTCCATTATGCGATATCGAATTATAGCAATTGATGTATAATGCTTTAAAAAAGTAATTTATGAATTTCAAATATGAAAAGTGAGTTTAAGTCAGACGAGTTTGTTGTTTGAAAAAATTGAAAACATTGGCAACTCGCTATTATTGCAAAATGAGTTTGTTAAATTTATCGTTATTTTGGCAAATTGACGATTGAAATTTATTCTTTATGACATTTTGAACTCATCTGGAATAAATTTGGGCGAGTACTTATTCATTTTTTTTTTCGTGCTTGGTTGTATAGATTAATATGAAAGTGCATAAAAAGTCCCGAAATTTTACTCAATTTATAATTTATACATCTAATTTATGGTGTGTTTGGACTACTTATCGCGCTATGGGGCAGAAAAAGTGGTCTCACTTCCTGCTTAGAAGCACAGGAAAAGTGAAAAGATTAAAAAAATATAACGTGTGGCTTTTTCTTTAAAACAATATTTTGGATTTATAATTGTTAAATAACTTGTACTTCGCCAACTAGACGCAACGTACCTTCTCTCCTCAACACAATTCTTCTCAAATCTCAATTACTAACATGTTATACATCCACTAAGGGACTACATAAATCTTGGCAACCGTCTAACTCCTCGACATTGATGAGTATTGGCAAAGCCACTTGTGAATTCAATCCCTTTCATTAAACATACTCTGTAATAGAATATGTAGCAACCATCCAAACAGACGTCGTACCACCAGCTACCTTATTTTGTCTTTACTTATTTTACTCTAATAATTCTATTTTTATTTTTTACCCTACCATTTTATAATAGCTCTACCCCCGTACCCTACTTTTCTTGTTGATTTATTCCTTCATATTGCTATTGTCTGGCATTATGTAACGACAGTATATCCATCAAAACAATACAGTACGACACAACACAACACAGTATAATACGATATATTACAAAACAATATGTACCAATCAATTCATTAAAAAAAGTCAAACCTGTGCTGAAGAAAATAGGGAAAGGACTACCCATAATACTTTTCCCATTACACTCAACATTAACCATATAATTCCCTCTTTTCTACTCAATATAACTGACAGTATAACTCCCATCACCCATATCCTTAACTATCCCTTCCAAATCAGATCCACCAACACCAGGGGAAACCCTAACCCTAACCTCAGCCCTACCAATACCAACTTTCCTCCCATCACAATCCTTCGTAACTACAGTAAATGTTGACGTAACACAAGCCGTACCACCAGCTATACCAGCTCCAGCCGCCGTACATTTTGTAGGGTCCACTGGACCGACCGGCTTAGATGCGAGCCGTTTTTCCTCGTATTCCTCATCGTCAGTGTCGGATGTTGCGGCGGCGGTTGGCGGCGTTGGTTAAGGAAGAATCGATGTTTTTGAAAGTGGCTTCGAATGCGGCTTTAGCGGCGGCGTCTTTTTCGGCTTCGCTTTTGAGTTTTGCTTCTTCGGCTTCTTTTGCCCATATTGGTTTTATTGCCGGTGTTACTGTGATCGCCGGTGAGTTGTTGTTCCGGTCAGCCATGTACAGTCAGCTTTAATTGTGTACTAACCCTAGGATTTTGGTTTTGGGGGAAAGGCCGAAGAGAAATAGAATTAAAGAAGAGGTGCCAATCTATAAGAACGTCAAAGTTTTGGACCCATATAGGATTAAGGAAATTAAAAAAAAATTAAACTATACTAGCAAAGGTGAAATCAGGGCTTAGTCCTTTAATGGTCATTTGGTAGGCAGTCAAAATTATCCCGAGATTATAATTCCGACTAATTTATCCCAACCTTAGTGGGATAAGGTGGGATATCCCGCCCTTAGGATTATGCTTCATTTTGTACCGTATTTGTTAGGAGGGATAAATTTATACCTCATACCAAACACGGTATAAAAAATTAGTGCTGGGATATCCCAGCCTATACCATGCACCAAACGACCCCTTAGGGTCTGTTTGGAAAGCCATTTAGTAATTGGAATTGGTGTAATTAGTAGGTTAGTAAACAAATAATTACCATGATTTGTTTGTTTATTTGGTTGTACAAGTGCAATTATACAGTTAGATAATTCAAATTTAATTATAAAAAAACTTTTATGTTTACATAAGACATACTTATTACTTAATTTTATCAATCGCCATGTCTTCAAAATACATATTATTTCGAAACTTTAGAACTAAATAATTGTATTAATTAAAATATTATATTAAAAAAAATGACATAGAGCCTGTTTAGATGGGCTTAAAAAAAGTAGCCTATAAGCTGAAAACAACTTATAAGCTGCTTTAGATAAGCTCAGCCAAACTGGCCAAATTATTTTTTTGGGCTTATTTTAAGCACAAAATGGCTTTAAGCTGGTCAGCCAAACATTCAAAAAAGCTGAAACAGCTTATATCCAAACGGGCTCATAGAAACAAGTGACACTTTAATTGAGTCAATTAATAAGTACTTCTAACTAAGCATGCATTTTCCAATGACATCATGGAAAACAATCAACAATCGGGTGCTTATGGGTCTGTTTTAAGTTAATACCAAAACCAAATTATTCTAGTCGGTTTTTAAAATTCTTAAAATCAAACCAAATTAAATATAATACAAATCCATCAGTTTGGTTGTAGTCGGTTTGGTTCAGTTATTCAATATTAAAGAAAATTAACGTTGTTTCCCTCTTTCATGTTTTTTTCTACAATTAGGAGATAATTTTCTATCATTTTCCAACTTATAATTCGTTATTACTCTTTTATTGTGATAGCTATGATATTCTTAGATTATGGAGAAAACTTCTTAGAATTTATAAGTTTTAATTAAGTGAATAAAGTTTATAAGAAATACAAAAAATAAATATAGGTAAATTTCATAGTTGTTTCTTTGAACAAACGAGTTTGAATTCATGGACATGTTTTTAGAAATGAGCTTAAGGTATAAAGTTCTTTAGCATATTAGAGATAAATAGTTTTTTTTATTGAAAACGAATACAAATTATTTAAAAGTATTTTGTAAAAAATAATATATTGTATCTATATTATCATAAAAAAAATTATGTATAAATTTGTCGGTTTGGACCCTTTTTTTCTTCGATTTGCATTTAGTAAAATCAAAACCAAACTATAATATGATCGATTTTTAAAATTTAAAATCAAACCCAACCCAAAAGTATGGTCAGCTTCAATGTATCCGAACCCTAAAATTGGTGAGGGGTCAGGTAAGGGGGCAGGGGTAAGAGATTTTGGTAATGAGTAAAGGCCGTGAAGAAATAGAAAAAACAAAATAGAGGTGCTAGAGTATAGAAACCTCAAAGGTTTGGCCCCGTATAGGATTAAAGAAATTAAAAGTAGTTATATCAATTTTTAAACGCTAGTAAACCCTGCCGTTAGCACTGGCGAAATTAGGTTTAGAGCCTGTTTGAATTGACTTATTTTAAGGTGCTTTTAAGTCTTTTTTTTGTGGTTTTTAGGTAAGTTAAAAATGTGCTTTTAAACACTTGATTTTAAGTCAAAATAGTAAAAATAAGCCAATAATCATAAGTTAGGAATCATAACTTATGAGGCCATTTGCGCTTTTGTCCCTATTTTTGTACTGCTCTTTAATGTTTGCCCCTCAAATGGAACTTATGCCCCGGGAGACACAGGTTTCATTTCAGTGGCAAAAATTAAAGACCAGCCCATTTGAAGGATAAACAACGCAATTTTTTCTAATTTATAACTTTTGACTTATAAGACATAATTTTTTCCAAACATGCTCTACTTTTAAATGTTATATTCTAAATTAATAATTAGTGCATAATCATAACTTTTTTTAACATACATACAAGATTTAGACTAAAGCTATTGATTTATAGTTAGTAGGCAGAGAGATATTCATACTTGCACGAAATTCTCAAGTAGACATCTGAACATGTTCAACAATAACAATGGAAGATGCAATGTGTTATCCATGTTAATGCAATTGAAAAAAACTTAAGTTGTGATAAACCATAAAAAAATTCTTATTATGTGTATTCTCACCCGCTCGGAATAATGGGAATGATTTATGATGTGTATCAATAGATATGTCAATTACATATTAAGTTTCAATAGATTCTTTCGCATTTCTATCTATGAGAAAAAGTAAAAAAGTATCGGTCAAGATAATGAACTTCATGTCAAGATAATGAACATCATATACTCCATCAAATAATTATTAAATAAAATAAGACCACATCAATGCATTTGAATTGACTGATTTAGTCAGGCAAAAAAAGGTAACAAAGCTTATAATTTTGCTACATGATAAGTATCTTTTTAGGTAGCCATTATATTTGAAGAAGTTCAAAATAAATTTTAAAATTTGAAGTTGTATTTTGACATGCATTGAGGATGCTTAGTAGCTCAACTATCTGAACTTTCAAACTTATTGGTAAGAGTTTGATTCTCCCTCTTGTAATCCCCTTTTTTATTTCCTTTTCGCCTACCCTCAATTTAAAAGTAAATAAAATATTTTGACATGCATTTTATTTAAAATAAAGTTTGGTGAGTTAGAAAAAAAATCACTTTAAAAACTGTTTTCTTTAATTAAAAACTCATCTTAAAAAATAATAATAAAATCGTTATAAACTATAGTACTATGTATAATCAAAATAGTTTGAAAGTATTCTATGGAAAAAAGTAAAAGTAAAATAAAAAAATAAAAGAAAAGGAAAAATCCAAACGGCCCCTAAGCTTGTGTAAAATTACAATTATAGAGTTGGTTACAAAGGGTAATCGTTAAACCCTTTGTTAAACCTCTTTTCTTCCTCTGCAGCAGCTTGTTTTTTTCCTTTCCCACAGAGCCAAATTCTACTTACAATTTACTATTGGGCAAAAGGGTTTAAGGTTTTGGAGTTCAATTTTATTGAGCAAAAAAAAATGGCAACACATTCAGATGCTTATGCTGTTAAATATCTCAACAAGTCTCCTGGTCGCCGCCGTTTTACTGTAAGCTCTCTGTCTCTTCTAATCTCAACTAACAATTAGAAAGATTGCAACTTTAGTTTCCGAGGTTGTTATTACAGCTATAGTGCACCCTTTTGGAGACAAAAATTGGAACTTTAGTTTCTGGGGTTGTTACTACAGCTCTAGGCCACGCCTTTTTGGGGAAAAAAATAGGAACTTTAGCTTCTGGGGTTGTTATTACAGCTCTAGGACACCCCTTTTTGTGAAAAAAATAAATGGAACTTTACACCATAGCTCTAGGCCACCCCTTTTGGGGAAAAATTGGAACTTTAGTTTCTGGGGTTGTTATTACAGCTCTAGTCCACCCCTTTTGGGGAAAAATTGGAAATTTAGTTTCTGGGGTTGTTATTACAGCTCTAGTCCACCCCTTTTGGGGAAAAATTGGAACTTTAGTTTATGGGGTTGTTATTACAGCTCTATGCCACCCCTTTTGGGGGGACAAAAATCAGTGTTACTGAAAAAAAGACATGGCTTTTGTGCTTTAGGACAAGTGTGAACTTCAAAGAATGACTCCCAAAGTGGTCTGTCTTATCGACGTTATTGTATATTGGGTTCGTTATATTAATTTTGATTTCTTTATTATACTACCAAATTTGTACTCCCTTCGTGGGCACGGAGTTTAAGGAGCTGAATCTTGTGTTCTTGATTAAAGATGTGTGTGGTCCTTTAAATCTTGTGGTCTTAAACTTGCCATGTAGAATGTTGGAATTGAAGAGCCACTCTTTTTTGGGACAGAACAAAGAGAAAAGTAAGACATTTAAATTGGGACAGAGGGAGTCATGTTTGGTATTTTTAGATTTTCGTAAATTGTGCATGTTGCTTCTAAGAAGCATGTTGCTTTTGAAATTACTAGAAAAAATAATCTTCCGGCTATTGGCATCTGTGCTAAACCATTTAACTCATAGCAGTTGCTTGTTCTTCTTCAATTTTAAGATTCAGTCTCTATGTCAAGGCTACTTATATCAAACACTTTGACTTACAGTCGAGCCTATTAAATGTGCAATTACTAATAGCCTTTTTGCTAGTCTATGATGCAAATAGTATGTATATCTTTAAGCCATTTCTACGTCTAAACTTTGTACATGAGCCCTTTGTACTCATTGTTTTTGCGCCTATGATTGTCAATTGTTGTTTTTCTTTTGTGGGGATTGAACTTGATGAGTTTTATGTATGGTGCAGTTCAAGACATTTTCAGAGCGGATTGAGGATTCTGACATTGATGTGTACAGAAATCTTGACCCTTTAAAAGCCGAGCCATCTGAAGGTTCCTCTTTCTTCCGGGATTGCCTTATGGAATGGAGAGTACGTATTTTCATATTTCTATTTGAAAATTTCCTTAACCTTATATGTAAAAGATGTCGAATATTTGGGAGATTTTTTTTGGTACAACTGTTTTTTTTCTTCTTGAATTGCATTAACTTTATATTTCAACTGCGAAGTGTCAAACTTTTTGGTTTTGTTAGAGTGGCAGTTACAAGTCTTTTGTTTGGAGATTTTTTATATGGGCTTGAATTTTATTTTTGTGAAAAAATGTCAGCAAAACAATTCTGTTAATGATGTCTTGAGAAATGAAAAGGAGCTCTCGTTTCACAAAGTTTACCAAGAAAATTATGTTTTTAGATAGTGTTTACATCTTTTGTATTGAAGAAGATTCAACAGTTCATAAGGGTTCAAGCATGATTTCTTTTCCCCATGAGCCTGTAAAACAAAACACGGAAATGGTTGGTTCAGAGTTTTATAAGTTTCTCCGTTGTCCGAGTAGTTTTGGACCTGTGCACGTGCATTTGGTTATAGTTTCAGTGCTTATAAGCACCAGTTCAAGTACATTCAACTGTTAGACAAGTTTTAATGTAGTTCGAAGGACATGCAAGAAGTACACATAGGCATCACACCACGTTCTACACATGTATGTCTAGGCAAATGAAGAGTTCATGCAATATAGCTTCTGACTGCTTTGCCATTTGATTTAAGTTGGGTTTCACTACTACTGATTGTGCTTCTTGTACTTCTTAAGGATGCTTGTTCTTTCTCTTTTGGATTTCCACTAGTTCGCTTTTTCATTTTTGGACAAAATAACAGGAATTAAACACTGCAGAAGATTTTACTTCATTTTACGAGGAAATATTTCCCTTGGTACAGACGCTACCGCAAATTATACTGCAGAAGGAACTGATAGTCACAAAACTTCTTTCAAGATTGGACATGAAATGGAGACTATCCCTTGAGCCAATCCTTGGGTATTTCAAGAACTTACTGGGTTCTTTTAAGGACGATTCACTTGGTTTTTACTTTTGTTTTTCATATTAAAAGTACCTTTTCCCCTCTAGTTTTGGAAGTTGAGCACCTCTATTACAAAATACTAAAAGTAGATTCTTATTGACCAAATTAAGAACTTTTATGAACAGGGAAACTTATTCAGGTTCCTTGATTTATTCCCTTTTAAATATAACCCCTTTGCTAATGCCTATCTATGAAACACCTTACTTCATCAAAAAAAAAATAAAAAAATAACCCCTTTGCTAGTGGTAAGAGTGCGGAGCATGATGTGTGGGTAACGCTCAGGTCATGGGTTCGAACCCTGCCACAAACAAAAACCTAGTATTTGAGTGGAAAGGGGGGGGGGGGGGGGGGTTGCGTTATATACCAAGTTTCGAACTATGCGCCACTGGCCTCGGAGATTTTCTCGGTTATAAAAAAATAAAAAAGAAAGAAGAAAAATATTACTCCTTTGATTGTTTGGGAAGTGTAAATGTCACTTCGTTATCTGCTTCAGAATTATGTTAGGCTCTCAAAGCTCCTAAAGTTCCTAGGACTGTAAATTTTTATTCATTAATCTCCAGAAGCTAACTGCTAAACATGATCTTCTGTGGCCGACTAGGATTATTGGATTTTTTCTAACTTTAGAATTGAAAAAGGTTTCCTCTTATGATTTTTTGCTATTTCTTTGCTATATGTTATTGTTCCCACCATTATTCTCATAGAGCGCCAGAGATAAAGTGCTTAACTGTTTCTTTTTCCTCTTTATCATCAAACCCCGTTATTGTTGAGCTATACTTTTCTGTAGGTTGATTGCAGCCCTATCTAGAGATCTCCTGGAGGACTTCTTAACGTGAGTGCTTCTTCTGTCTGATTTTCTTCTTCCTTCACGTCAATGGACATCGTGGGGGATTGTTTAGCACCTTGCTTATAGTTTCCCAGCAGTAAAATTTGGAAATAGTATCATCATTTCTGGGAAGAATTCCCTAATATTGTTGCCCCTGCTGTCAGCTTTTCTTTCGTATCTTGTTTGGTTGTCTTTTTGATTTTTTCCTTCTCATTTTGCGGGTCATTTTCTTCTGTTGTAAATTGATACATTTCATTGGCTTCTGTTTTTTACTATGTTCTTTTCAGTTATTTGTGTTTCATATCCTTGTTTTATATGTTCCCCTGTGCTTCATCTGTCTAATTCGATGATGTTGGGAATGGTAAAAATTCTTCTATATGAGCTTGAAGACGTTAAGTATATGTGGGTGTGTGCCGATCAACTCTGTCCTAGTACTTCTACAAGTTTGGGCATAAAGAACACCTTTCAACAGTTTTACCCATATCATGCAGAACGGCTTTTAGTTCCTTTAAAAATTCTGCTCATATTTTTGTTGCCAGCTTTCTTCAGAGGATTGCCGACTCTTTGGCGTGCCTTCTCAGTAGTGGTGCTGATAGTGCCGACTCTTTGGCGTGCCTTCTCGGTAGTGGTGCTGAAAGAGAACCAGATATAATTGAGGAGGTACTGGGTTTTCCTCAAAGTAATCTTTAGCATACCGGCTTCAACATTATCTTCATATCAGATCTGAGTTCAATTCTTTGTTGTTTTGCAGATTTTCTAGTCATGGTCTTTTATTATGATGTACCTGCAAAAATATCTTGTTAAAGATGTTGTTGATGTTCTGAAGTAAGTTTACCCTACTATCAAAGCTTCAATTGGCAGATGTGACTGTGATTCCTCTGCCATTCAGCAAATCATACTTATAAGTTGTTCCCTGTAAACATAAATAATTAGAGGTTCCCCTTGTTTTGGGTGTTAATAAGTAGCTTATCCCTCTCTCTCTCTTCACAGGGTAACAGTAAAATTAAGATACTATTCCAAGGAGTACGTCCATGAATTTATGGCTGACTCAGTATCATTCATATTGAGGAATGCTCCTGTTAAGCAGCTTATAAAAGGTATTCTACCTATGTGCCTGCCAATTTGTGTTCTTGGAGAAATTTCTATCTGTATAGATTTAGTTCGGCAAAAGAATATTTGACCTGTTTTTAGCTATCAGTTTCAAAATGTAATAATCAAGTGTTTATATGTCTTAGCTTCTTGTATCACTCCTTTATGACCCTTCTTTGACATTCAGCTATTTTCAGCTAAACAATTATCATTGCTGTTAACTTCTTGTTAACTTCTTGAATCAACAGGAGTGAGGAAGCTTATGTTTGAAGTTGCGAAGAAGCCATTGGAAATAAGAAAGTCCGCTGTCAGTTCACTATTGTGGTATGTTCTGAGAGGAAGCTCCTCAAGGGCTGAACAAGTGTTACGCCTACTGATGGACAAGTCTCTGTTTACTATAGGTGATCAGTTCACAGAGGGTAAGCTACCATTGCCGTACTTTCTATTTTGTTAGCTGCAGAAAATTGGAAGTGCTAGCTCCGTATAGAATTGCGGTTAGATCTTTCCGTCTTCTATATTTTCAGGGTGGTAGGATATACAAAATGTAATGTGATTTACCTATGAGCCGGAGGGAAAAATGTCAACAAATTTATTATATAACATAAAATTCATTGTGACTTTAATCATGTGTGCTCAGTTTATATTAATGCATCCTTGCCAGCTTATGGTTTTAAATATTGTTTGGAGCAATGAAATTGTTAATACAAACCTTATAAGAAATGAACGTGTTAATACAATCTGTCATATTGTCGGGTCTAACTTTCCGTTTGACTTGTGTTCTTTGCTAAGTGTAGGTGCTGAGACCATTCTTGAAGTTGTTGTTCTAGCACTGCAGAGATTATGTGAGGAATTGGAAGCTACAGAGTTGGAGTTGATGTGGGTTTGCTTATATGAGGAGATAACTGAGTGTGTATCTCAAGGCCATCTATTGCACCTTGGTCGCCTTTTATCCCTTCTTGTTTCTACCCTGCAAGTTAGTTACATTCAGAAAATTTCTGGTAGGTTATTAGTGTTTTCCATGTGCGTTGCGTCAGTACAGTATGAAATGGTTTTCTAAGATATTTTGCTTATTCCAGATTACAAAGGGGTGCTTCAATTGATCCAGTTACTTGTACAGACTTACATTCTGCCCTATTCTATTGTGAAGGCAATTGATCAAACATCAAACGCTGTTGACAAAGTTATGCAGTCAATGCTTTGCATTCTTGACGGTCTATATAGAGCTAATAATATTTCTACTCTCTCTTCTGTTTCAATTCAATGGGCTCCTGTGTTTGATTTGAGGAATAAGAGGTATTGCTTTCTTTTGTACGTGTGAGCTTGTCTTCCAGGTGACATTTTTGCTTGTTTCCCTAACAATTGCCTATTGTTGTAGTTTGCTGTCTTTTGTCGAAGATCTTCTATTGAAGGAGCCTGGCGTCGTCCATTTTTTCAGAGCTAGCATTATAAGGTAATATCCCTTGTCCCTGACTTTGTTTTTGCACACGAAAGCACATTTCATGGATGTATTGTGGTTGCTTACTGGTTTTGTAATATTTCTCTCTTTGTGAAAGTTAATAGTGTGCTAACCAATCTTAACCTTCGAATGGCATTTCAGTGCATTAAATGATATGATAGAGATTTCAGAAGAAGAGGTTATTTATCTGCTGCAGATCCTTTTTAAGAGGCTGCCAGTACAAGGACATAGCTTCTTGGATGAAGTTCCAAAGGAGAAGCTTTCAAGAATTCACAATTTTCTCCGAGAAGCCATTGGCCGTTGGATTCGGCGTATACAAAAGGAACCATTATCTAGCCAAATTGAAGAAAATGAGTTAGCCATACTGTGGGGAATCATTGGCTGCTATCCTTATGTAGTAGGTGGTTCAGCGAATGAGTCATTACTAATGGACTTGGTTAATGCTCTAGATGAGCTTTTGAGTACTGAATCTGGTGAGACATGTTATTGAGATGAGTTAGATTCCTTAGGGAGAAACTTAGCCATTCATAGTTCTATACCATCTTTGGCATGACCAGAAATTACAAATATTTTACACACCAAATGCTAAAATTTAGTTGTGGAATTTTGTTCCATGATATAGATCTTAGTGACTACATGCTAGAATCGGTGAGATCTGTTTCTAAAAGAAATGAATCTTGATGAACTTCTTGTTGTGACCCTTTCCTCCCCATGTATAGTGATTTTTTTGTCACTGACTTATTACATGTCTCTCTTTCTGACTCTCCTTTATGTGCTAGCTGACATTGCTGGGCATCCCAGAACTACCTGGCAGAGCTTGGTTGGTGCTGCATTGGGTTCTTATTGTAAGTCACTGGCCAATCAAAATTCCAGATGTGATGATTCTGTCGTAAGCAGGTTCTTAGATCTGGCAAGAAAGCACAAGACATGTTCTCAAGTGTTGTCTCCTGTAGCTGATATTTTGGATTCAGTTTGTGGGTATGTTGGTACATGTTTGAAAATCAGGTTTGGTAGCACTTTTTGCTCCTCAGTTGGTAACCCTTTAAAATTATGGTTGAAGGTTCATAATCCAAGCTGATGCAAGCACTAAAAAGTATCACCCAGAACTTGTAGTGAGTAAGATGGTGGATGCCTTGGGCGTGTTTGCTGCAAATTTGAGCCACCATGACAAGAGCTTGCGGCTTTCGACCTTGAGAATATTGTGCCACTACGAACCTTTGACTGATGCCAGCACTACTAATGAACAACCATTTGAGAAGAAAATGAGAATGGATAATCCTGAGGCTACTCTGGTGGACTACTATGGCAATAATGTACAAATGTGATACCTTATCCTTTGATATATAATTTCTTCCGTCAGTAAACATTGCCTGGTTATTTTCAGGTGGTTCGTCTCCAATTTTTAATTGAAGAAACGCCTCTTTCTATTGCAACCAGTAGAAAAGTCATTCTACAGATATCCAAAATACAGATGAGTTTATCTGCTGGAAGGGTAGCTGAAGAGTATATGCCTGTTGTTCTTAGTGGAATTATTGGAATCTTTCATAACTGTTTTAGCTATTTGTGGAACCCAACATTGGACTGCATAGCTGTCCTCCTTAGTCAATACATTGGTCTGCTGTGGGACAGATATATTGAGTACCTTGATCATTATCTGTCTGTTTTTCTGGGTTGTCATGATGAAGCTGCTGAAAGCGAGGGGGAATCGATAGAGCCAGCTAATAGTATGTCCCATCTATTTTATCCCAAACCTCAAAGATAAATTCGAGACCTGTTTGCTAGCTTTTCTTTTGGTCCATATAGTCTGAGCTTGCTATTTTGCTGAACGGCTGTTCTTTTTTATCCAAATGGTTTCACTTTAGTGTTAATTACTGTGATATATATTTGCAGATTTGACTGGAAGCTTCAGGTCTTATGCCTTTCCGGTGTCTGATGGTGCGTCATGTGCAACAATTTTTTCTTTGTTGATTCAGTGTTTGCAGAAAATTCCATCTGTTGCCGAATCACGTTCACGACAAATCGTAGCTCTGTTCTTGAAGTTCTTAGGCTATAATATTGAAGATCTTAAGAGGTGCATTTATTTTTCAACTATAGTTTTTAGGTTTGGGGAACGTGTTTTTACTTCTATCTTCTCCAATTCACCCCGTGCTTATCTGCTTGTTCTGGAAAATGCAGTGTGGAATTATACAATCAGGAGGGTTGTAAGGGGAAAGAGTGGAAAGGCGTTCTTCAAGAATGGTTGTCCTTATTCAGACTGATGCGCAACTCTAGGTCTTTTTATCTCAATCAATTCTTCAAGGAGGTTTTGCTGTACAGGTTTGCATTTTAACTTATTCTCAACAGTCAAAATTAGTATACCCTATTAAATCTTATTTGAGGTTACTTATTTGTTGTATTCTTCTTCTTTCTTTTTGTTGGGGTTTTTTTTTTGGGGGGGTGGTGGTGGTGGTTCAGACTTCTTGAGGAAGATGATGCTGAATTGCAAAACAAGGTCCTTGATTGCCTGTTAAATTGGAAAGATGACTTTTTACTTCCGTATGATCAGCATCTAAAAAATCTGATCAATTCGAAACGTCTGAGGGAGGAGCTCAGCTCACGACATGGAGCTTATCTAGGGAATCAGATCTTGTTGATACTTCTAAAAAAATGCTCCCAGACACAGATTCCCAGGTAAGCAAAATAGATCCAGATCTGATTCTCTCTCCTCAGACCATCATCACAGCCCTCACTCCAGCATGACTCCAGCTCTCTCTCTCCTCCATAGCCTCCATCTACAGCTTTTTCTCTCTCCTCCATAGCCTCCATCTACAGCTTTTTCTAGTTCTTTTGCTTTCTCTCTCCTCCAAATCTTTTCAAATCTACCCTCTGTCGACATCAGCGTCCTCTGACAGTGCCGGATAAATTTTCCGGCGACCTGTCAGTGTCGGAAAAAAAAAACTCCGACGACCTGAGTTGCTGCCGGCAGAATCACCGGTGACATCTGACAGTGACGGTGACCACATCAATCAACATAAAACTCCTTCAGTTTCAATGACTTTCATTAGAAACATGCAGGGCTCACACCTTTTTTTCATCAGTGGGGATAAATCCTTTGAACTCAGGAATACAGGGGATAAATATTATAACTGGTTTTCATTAATAGAAAGGGGCAAGAGATATACAAGCAAGATCAATATGGATATTCAGAACCTGAGATGGGTGTGCGAAGCGCTTATTCAAGCATCAAAAGGCACTGGTCGACTATATAGAAGGTGGGGTAGAAAATAATAACACAATCTTTTCAGAGTTTACCAAAACTTCAATGTTTATGGTAGATTTGTTCGCATAGAGGTTTGGCATGGTTCATCTAAAACAGCAATGATAATCCCTGAGATCAGCCTCAACAGTGGATGGTCAGATATTGCGAAGAAAATCCTTCGATTTCTGAAAGAATTCAGCGAAGCAGAGCCACTGCTTTCTCCTCCCCCATTGACAAAATCTTATCGTGCAGCTGCTAGCATTGACAGATGGCCAGATATAAGTCAAGGAACCAACAAAGGAGAACTGAATGGAAAACATCCTCTGCACAGAAGCTTGGTTGGCACCTTCAATGATCCATTTCATCACAGTCCCAATCCCGAAACTATTCAGAAATGGTTCATTAGTAGATGGAGAGTTACTGCTGGCATCAAAGTCATACCTTTAGACCATAATCAGTTCCTCTTTGAGCTTCCTTCCAGGCAAGAGGCAATAAGGGTAAAGGCAGGGAATTGGTTCTGGAACGGAAGACATCTTTCTTTATCTTGGTGGTCGCATGACATTTTCTCATTGCAATCTGGTAACTGCTCAGAAAACATATGGTTGAAAGTTTTTGGAATCCCTCTAAATGCTTGGTCAATGGATACTTTTGAACATATAGGGGCTCGTTGCGGGGATTATGTCGGTGTTGATGAAGATACGAAGAACAGAACCCACCTGATCTGGGCTCGCATCTGCGTCAAAAAATCAGCTATGAAGTTTCCGGCAAGTTTGAATTTTGAATTTGATGATAGGATCTTCGAATTGCCAATAATTAAGGAAATCCGGTCTTTTTCTTTACATGCTGGTCCTTCAACTGGTTTGCCCGAGGTTGGTAATAAGATGGGATCAAATTCTCTCTCAGCTCCACGTGCTAATACCATTAATGATTCACGTGACACACGTGTGGAAGAACCTGTGGAGAAAAGAAGGAATTCGAAGGATTTAAACACAAATGGGCCGGCCTTATTCTCTTCTAATAGTCAGGGTAGTAAGAAACACTACAAAGGGAGAACTTCATTAGCTTTGAACAACGGTTACTACACTAAAGGCCCACTTACAAGCAAACACTTCAAGCAACACAAAAAGAAGCAAGTGTGGAGATCATCTGTACCAAAGCTGGACCCATGCTGCTTCAGAGCTTCATCTTCCTTGAATGCTTCATTCTCTTTTGATCCTTTTGAACTAGAAATTCAAGCTTCTAGTCCCAGGGATTTAGAACTCATGGAGGGGACACTGTCCGAGCCTGAAGCAGATGATGAAGCGGTTCACGCAGGGCACTCGATGGACCCACATATACCCAAACCGATATTCTCAGCACTGTCAGTTTCAAATGAATCTGACTCTGGTATCTCATCTCAGTCCTACAACAGTTTTCTTCCTTTACCTTGGCATGATCCACAAATTCAAACTGTTGATATCCCTGATGTGGTGGAAACCTCAAAATGGACGAAGTTGACAATGATGAAGGCTTGCAAAGTGTTGGGGGTAAATGTTGCTGGGTTTGAACACGAACTTCTGGGAATTATTCTGAGAATGGAGGAAAAAAGGAAAGTGCAGATTCTTGAGCAAAAAAATAAAATAGGAGAATTAAAGAAAGGGAAAAGCAAAGCAGTTACTGAACTTAAAAGATTGGATTGGGGTCTCCAGGACGGGAGTGGGAAGAAAGAGAGGGGCAGGTCTCACAAGGCTCATTCCAGATGAGAGTTAAAACACTCAGCTGGAATGTGCAGGGTCTCAATAATAAAGACAAGAGAAGCACTTTGAAATCTCTTATTCACAAGTGGGGAGTTGATATTATTTGCCTGCAGGAAACCAAAATAGAGACATGGAATCCATCTCTAATCAGGCAAATTTGGGGAAACAGATGGATCTCTTGGGCAGAAGTCAAAGCAATTGATACCAAAGGTGGGATATTAATAATGTGGGACAAAAGAGCTTGGAAATGTGTTGATTTTGAAGCAGGAGCCTTTTCTTTATCATGTAGATTCGAAAGTCTTGCTGAGGATTTCAAATGGGTTTTTACTAGTGTTTATGGCTCATACCAATCCAGAAAGGGAGGATCTTTGGCTCGAGTTAGCATCTATCAGGGGATTGTGGTCTGACCTATGGGTCATAAGAGGGGATTTCAATGTGTGCAGATGTGTGGGGGAAAGATTGAACTGCGTTAGAAGATCGAGGGCGATGCTGGGCTTCTCCAACACTATTCTAGACCTGGATTTGATTGACCCTCCACTTCAGGGAGCACAATTTACCTGGTCAAGAGGGGAGAAGTCTCTCCAAGCCTCTAGAATTGACAGGTTCCTTATCTCAACAGAATGGAGCGAGATGTTCAATACTATCAAACAGTACCCCTTGCCTAGAGTTTTTTCTGATCATAAACCAATTATTCTGGAAAGTGGAGATTGGGAGACCACACCTTCTTATTTCAAATTTGAAAACATGTGGCTTCAAGCTGAGGGTTTCATGGACATGATAGAAGGATGGTGGATTTCTTACACTGTATTAGGCACCCCAGACTTTGTGCTAATGCAGAAACTAAGGAATCTCAAGAAAGACATTACTAAATGGAATAGGGAGGTCTATGGAACAATCGAGACTCAAAGGAACAAGGCACTCAAAGAACTTTGGAAGCTGGACCAGTTAGCTGAGCTCAGAGCTCTCTCTACAGAAGAGAAAGGTCAGACATTGAATCTCAAACTTGAACTTCAGCAAATAGCAACCGCTGAAGAGATCTCATGGAGACAAAAATCAAGATGTTTATGGTTAAAAGAGGGGGATAAGAATACAAAGTTTTTCCAAAGAATGGCCAACTCTCATAGAAAGGGCAATACCATTGACAGACTCAAAATAGGGGATGAAGTAATTGAAGACAAAGGAAGGATCAAGGATGGTATTCTGGAGTACTATCAACAAATTTACAAAGAAACTGAATCTTGGAGACCCTCAACTGTCTTTGAAGGTCTGTCAAGTCTCAACACAGTGGATAAAGAGGACCTTGAACTTCCTTTCACCGAAATGGAGATTTTAGAAGCTCTCATGACTTGTGCCCCTGACAAAGCTCCAGGCCCTGATGGTTTCACTATGGCTTTCTTTCAAAAATCATGGAACTTCATCAAAGCAGACCTGCTAGCAGCTTTTAATTTCTTTCATCAGAACTGCCAAATGGTGAGATCATGCAATGCCTCCTTCATTGCTCTTATCCCAAAGAAGAAAGGGGCCGCAGAGCTTAGAGATTATAGGCCTATAAGTCTTATAGGCAGTGTCTACAAATTGCTGGCCAAAATTTTAGCTAAGAGGCTCGGAAAAGTGGTGGATTCCTTAGTTTCTGGACAGCAGAGTGCTTTTCTGAAGAATAGACAGATCACTGATGCATCTATGATTGCCAATGAAGTGCTAGACTGGAAAATTAAAAGTGGTGAAACTGGGATCCTATGCAAATTAGATATTGAGAAAGCTTTTGATCAGCTTAACTGGGCTTATTTAGTCAACATTTTGAAGCAAATGGGTTTCGGGGAAAGGTGGATAAGGTGGATTTATTTCTGTATTTCGACAGTGAAGTTTTCAATTCTGGTGAACAGAAGTCCAGTTGGGTTTTTCTCTTCTCAAAAGGGACTCAGGCAGGGGGATCCATTGTCCTTTCCTCTTTATCATTGCGATGGAAGGATTATCTCAGCTGTTAGCAAAGGCCAAAGAACTTCAGTGGATTCAAGGGTTCCAAGTGGGCAGAAATCCTTCCACCTCAGTCTCAGTCTCTCATCTACTCTATGCAGATGACACCCTTATATTTTGTGGAGCTGATTGTCAGCAGGTCTCTAATCTCAACACTACCCTCATGATCTTTGAGGCCATCTCTGGACTTCATATCAACATGCGTAAGAGCACTATATATCCAGTGAATGAAGTGACCAACCTAGAAGCTCTTGCTGATATTCTTAGCTGCAAAACAGGCTCCTTTCCCACCACCTATTTGGGACTTCCTTTGGGTGCTAAATTCAAATCATCTGGGATATGGAGTGGGGTCATTGAAAGAATGGAGAAAAGACTAGCCACTTGGAAGATACAATATCTCTCATTGGGTGGTAGGCTCACCCTCATCAAAAGTGTCCTAGACAGCATTCCCACTTACTTTATGTCACTCTTCCCTATGCCAACCTCAGTTCTAAAGCAAATTGACAGGCTTAGAAGGAAATTCCTATGGGAAGGTAACAGTGTTACTCATAAATTCTCTTTGGTCAAATGGCAATCAGTTATTCAACCCAAAGGCCAAGGGGGGCTGGGGATTAGAAATCTTAAGTTTCATAACAACAGCCTACTCATGAAGTGGCTTTGGAGATATGGTCAAAATGAGGCAGGGTACTGGAAGGAAATCATCAAAGCTAAATATGGTATTCAAGACCACTGGACTGCAAAGAAAAGCAATGAACCACATGGTGTTGGAGTATGGAAACACATCAGTAGTCTCCAAGAGGAATTCTTCCAGGCTGTCTCATTCAAGGCTGGAAATGGGCTCAAGATCAGATTTTGGCATGACAAATGGCTTGGGGACACTTTACTAAAAGATTTATTTCCCTCACTATTTCTGATAGCTTCTAACAAAGAAGCAACATTAGCTCAATATAGAGTTAACAACTGTTGGACACCAATTTTAAGGAGAAATTTACAGGATTGGGAAGTTGATGATTTTCTTTCTCTATTAGAAAGTTTGGGACAAAGTACTTTGGTGGCAGATTTTCAGGACAGAATACTCTGGGGCAATTCTAAGGAAAAGATTTTCACTGTGAAGGAATGTTACAACAACTGGTGCTCTCAAAATAGCCTTTTAGAGGTTTGGCCTTGGAAGCTTGTATGGAGAACCAGACAGCCTCTCAGAGTTACTTGCTTCACTTGGACTGCACTGAAGGAAGCATGCCTAACACAAGACAATCTTAGAAGGAGAGGTGTAATAGTTGTTAACATGTGTACCATGTGCAAGCAGACCAATGAAAGTGTCAACCATCTATTTTTGCACTGCCCTGCAGCAGCTAGCCTCTGGTTTTTCTTCTACTCTATGCTTGGTCTACAATGGGTAATGCCCTTCAACATCAAAGATGCATATGTTAGCTGGATACTCTGGAGAGTTGACAAATCCATTAAAAGAATTTGGAGAATGATCCCAGCAGTAATTTTTTGGACCCTATGGAAGGAGAGAAACAACAGATGCTTTGAAGGAATCTCAACTCCTATTTGCTCTCTAAAGTCTAGGTGTTTAGTTAGTCTTTTTAGTTGGCATTTTTTTGCCCCTGTAAACAATGTGGGTAACTTTCTAGATTTTATCAGCTCCTTTTCTCTAGTTCAGTAGAGATAGGATATCTTTAGATTGTTCTACAGGTTTTGCCAAGCCTGCCAGCTTTTCCCATCTGTAACCTTGCATCTTCTTGATGTTTACTAATGAATTTTATTACTTTACCAAAAAAAAAAAAGGCATAGAGTTTTCCTTGTGCCTGTTGTTATCAGAATACTGGCTCCAAAAGTCAGAAAGTTAAGGTGCTCGCTTCTCGTAAGGTATTTATCAAATTTATCAACTTCCTCTGGCTTGTAGTATCATAGCTTTGTGTTTCCTTTTTGTTTCCCATTCTTTCTGTTTCTTCTTAGTAACTTGATGCATTATTTGTCTTAGCATGCAAGTGTCCAGCATCGAAAGGCGATTCTTGGCTTCTTAGCTCAGCTAGATGTTGGAGAGCTCCCTCTTTTCTTTGCCTTGCTGATAAAACCCGTTGTATCTGTTTCACAAGGTGCTGCAGCAAAGAGTGCATGGCCCTGGACCATGCCTGAAATTCTAAAGCATGCGTTTGACTCATTTAGTGTCTTGGAGCATTTTTCCAGAGATTGCATCAATGACATTTCGTGGAAGAAGAGATACGGTTTTCTGCATGTAATTGAGGATATTGTATGAAGTGCACATTAGCCCTTTTCTTGATCTGTTAATGGGGTGTATTGTGCGCCTCTTGGAAAGCTGTACATCAACTCTTGAAGGCACAAGAAATGACGGGGGGCCGGCTGATCATGGTCACCAAGTAGAGGATAAAATCATGGTAATGTCATCATCTGCTGCAAGTCTAGCAGGTTTAAGTTTAGACAAAAAAGGCTGATGCTGTTACCCCATAAGTTTGACACTAACTAGTAAAGGATTTTGTATATCCCGTATATCCCTTGATTTGGTTTTTGGCGGTTGACAGTGTTAGTACTCTTTTTCTTGACCAAATCACCCTTGAGCAATAAACTAAAAGAGGTCCTTTTCTGAGGGTGGTTCGGTCAAATAATTCATAAAATTTAGGGCTTTGAATGGGGAAGGGATGGGAGGTACTACTTTGCTCATTTTTCCAGTTAGAGTAGTTGTCCTTTCGGTTTTAATAGGCTACAGGAACACTCAGTATTGTACACCATTTTCTTTTTTTATGTATTCACAATTTGGCCTCGAGAGGAATTCAAGAACTTTTAGCTGCTGAACTAACGTAGTTTTTCTCTATATAATTTCTGAGAAAACTAAAGGAGGCTCTGCGTTTGTGGTGAAGTTGCAAATTGGACGAAGTACTACTTATTAATCAATGTTTGAAAATACTATATCAAAGAAATGCTTATCAACCAATGTCTTCGTTTTTGTGCAGACAAACATAGCTGGAAAGCAGTCCAAGGATTTGAGATCTTTATGCCTGAAGTTCATCTCTTTTATCCTTAGCAAATACGAGGATCATGATTTCAGTCCTGAATTTTGGGATTTGTTCTTTATGTCAGTAAAACCTTTAGTTGCTAGTTTCAAACAGGAAGGCGCTAGTAGTGAGAAGCCGAGCTCTTTATTTTCTTGTTTTCTGGCTGTGAGTAGAAGTTCCAAGCTTGTGCCTCTGTTGTCCCGAGAAAAGGATCTTGTACCTGATATTTTTGAGATGCTAGCAGTCTCAACAGCATTGGATGCCATAGTTTCCTCAGTTCTTAAGTTTGTCGAGAATCTACTGGATCTTGATGTTGAGCTGGGTAATGAAGACAACCTGCTTAGGAGCTTACTGCTTCCTCGTGTTGATGTACTAGTATGCAGTTTGCATCGTCTTTTTGTACATGATGGTGCAACAAAGAGGTATGGCGATATGAAATTAAGCTTCATTGCTTTATTTTTTTCCTTCTTTGGAGATTGTGTCAACTTACTGACTTCACCGTGGGTACTGCTTCCTACTTGCTTGTTATAGATTTATTGCACAACTTATTGGTGTGCAATAACCTTTAAACAATTAATCCATGTAAATTGTATATTCTTTTAGTTTGCGACGTACCGGCCTCAAAACTGTTCATTAGCTGATATTACAAATTTTGACAGTCACCTAAGAATATGATGACTTATGGCATTTTAAACATTTGAGAGCCTATCAAAACGTGTTATCTTCACATCAAATGTGGATGGAGAATAATGTACGTAATGCTCAAGTATTGTCTGTAGACTCGATACAGTTGATGTATGGAAGTTATATTCTCCTCTAAAGTGTTCCATTATCTCTTTTGACCACAGTTTTACTTGCATTGGTTAGTGGTAACTATGAATATTCACATGGGACTCAAATATCATCTTAAAGTATGTAGTGGCACTCTTAAAACTATCCAGGTCACTGAAGGAAAATTCGTTTTAAAAGTTTCTCAGTTTTGTGTTGGAACATTCCGAGTTTTATGAATTCATCTTACTTGCACCTTCTTAATCCTTCCTCAGCTTCCTGTCCCTTTTTACTGTCGATTTTCTTCGCTGCTATTTGGAGCTACCAGCTGGATTGCTTGTATCGGCTTGTTCTTTTACTTTATTAATCTTTTCTTAAATTGATGGGTTAGTGAATCGTTTCTCTCCCCAAGACCAGGCTCCTTAGTTCCTTACTTTACCTAGACTTATGTATGGGCGGGAGAGAAAGCGAGGGGATGGAGGGAGGTAGGGAAAGTGAGATTGAGATTTTGATTGTTTGTTCATATATATGATAAGGTCCTGTTCTTACTTATGTGCCAACATGGAGAGACAAGCTTATCTGGGTTACATGCTCCTTATTTATGTCCCTCTCACCCCATAACCGACATATCCAGTGAAATCCCACAATGTGGGGTCTGGGGCGGGTAAAGTGCACGCAGACCATACCCCTATATCGGAAGATAGGGAGGCTGTTTCCGAAAGACCCTCGGCTTAAGAGAAAACACAACGAGAAAGGTTAGATAAGCACAAGGAGTTCAAAGCAAAATGCAATTGAAACTAAAGAAAGCGAATAAGTCAAAATAGAGCAGTCTGAAAAAAGGGAGCAGTAGCTACCACAGATAAATAAGATAATCGAAGTACAAGAAACAACATATAGTAGCAAGAAACAAAGGACAATAGACTATAGATCGAAACAACGATTACCTACTAGCCTTATACCCTAATCTAAGTCCTCCAAAACCTCCTATCTAAGGTCATGTCCTCGGTAAGCTAACCTGCGGCATGTCCTGTCGCAGCACCTTTCCCCAATACTTTTTCGGCCTACCCCTACCTCTTCTGAAACCATCCATAGCTAACCTCTCACACCTCTGCACTGGAGCATCTGTGCCTCTCCTCCTGACATGCCCAAACCATCTCAGCCTCGCTTCCCTCATCTTGTCCTCCACTGATGCTACTCCAACCTTATCCCGAATATCTTCATTCCTAATCTTATCTCGCCTGGTGTGCCCATACATCCATCGCAACATTCTCATTTTCACAACTTTCATCTTTTGGACGTGAGAGCTCTTGACTGCCTAACACTCTGCCCCGTACAACAAGGTCGGTCTCACAACCACTTTGTAGAACCTGCCTTTAAGTTTTGGTGGCACCTTCTTATCAGAAACATCAGTCCTGAAGCAAACCTCCATTTCATCCACCCTGCGCCAATACGATGTGAGAAATCATCATCAATATCCCCATTTTCCCCATTTTCTTGTATAATAGACCCAAGATAGTTGAAACTTTTTTTCTTTGGGATGGCCTGGGTACCAAGCCTCACTTCCACGCCAGGCTCATGTGTCACGTCACTAAACTTGCACTCCATGTACTCTGTCTTGGTCCTACTCAACTTGAATCCTTTAAACTCCAGAGTTTGTCTCCAAACCTCCAGCTTAGCGTTCACTCCGTTGCGTGTCTCGTCGATTAAGACTATGTCATCCGCAAATAACATACACCATGGCACCTCACCTTCAATTTGCCGCGTCACAATCCACACTAGAGCAAATAAAAATGGGCTAAGAGCTGATCCCTAGTGCAACCCCATCTCCACTGGAAAGTGCTCCGAGTCTCCTCCCACTGTCCTTACCCTGGTCTTGGCTCCCCCTTACATGTCCTTGATCGCCCTAATGTATGCTACATGTACACCTCTGGCCTCCATGCATCTCCATAGAACCTCTCTTGGCACTTTGTCGTAATCCTTTTCTAGGTCAAAAGCTGCCGTTTTTGCCGCCGAAACTGCCAAGTTCGCTTCCTTTCTCTCAATCTTATACCTTTTCCCTATTCGTCCGCTTCTCCTCATCATCTTTGCTCTCTACCAACCTTGCATACGCCACTTTCTTTGCTTCCACCTTTCCCTGAACTTCTTCATTCCACCACCAGTCCCCTCGTCGCCTACCATGGCGCCCTCTCGAGACTCCCAGGACATCTCTAGCTGCTTTCCTAATGCAGCTCACCGTCCTATCCCACATACTGCTCGCGTCCCCCCACTCTCCCAAGCCCCCATAGCCATCAACTTCTCCCCCATCTCCTGGGCACTCGACAAAGTCAAACTCCCCCACCTGATCCTTGGTTGGTCATCCGCGACCCTCTTTTTCTTCTTCCTCGTAATCCCCAAATCCATCACCAAAAGCTTATGTTGGGTCGTAAGGTTCTCACTCGGAATGACCTTGCAGTCTTTACAAAGACCTTTATCCTCTTTTCTAAGGAGCAAAAAGTCTATCTGCGTCGTAGCCGTCGAACTACGAAAGGTTACCAAGTGCTGCTCCCTCTTCAGGAAACTCGAGTTGGCTACCACCAATCCAAAAGCTTTAGCGAAATCCAGAAGTGATCTCCTCCATTCCTAAATCCGAAGCCGAAACCTCCATGCTCATCATCATAACCCCCCGAGGTTGAGCCGATGTGTCCATTGAAATCTCCTCCTATGAATAACTTCTCGGTGGGCGGTATACCTCCCACCACTTCATCCAAATCCTCCCAAAGGCGCCTCTTCTCCTCCTCGTCCAAGCCTGCTTGTGGCGCGTCAGCACTAATAATATTCAAGGTAAATCCTTCCACAGCTAACTCAACCGCCATCATCCGGTCATTGACCCTCCTAACCTCTACGGCCTGGTCCGTTAGGTCACTATCTACTAAAATGCCTACCCCATTCCTATACATTGACTTACCCGAGAACCATAACTTATACCCGTCCACATCCTTAGCTTTAGATCCTACCTATTTGGTCTCTTGGACGCAAGCTATATTAATCCTCTTCTCCTTAAGAATCTTAACTAGCTCTATGGACTTCCCCATCAAAGTCCCAATGTTCCAGGACCCTACTCTCAACCTAGACGCTCCCTGACCCCACTTACCCCCTCTAACCCTAGCCCCCGTCCCTGACCGAGAACATGACCCTAGTCTACCATCACTCACTAAAGCCGCTAAGGGAAATAAAAGCAAATCAAAGATTTATCTAAAACAAACAAGAATCAATACTAAAGCACAGTTATCAAGAGACTATATGCAAGTCAGGTTCCTATGACAAGAGAGAGAGAGAGAGAGAGAGAGAGTCATCCACCCTATATGGCTAAGTGGACTTAGCATGCTGTTTATGTAACTAAAGTGTTGTATGAGATGTGCTAGCATCAGTTCTCTTTTCAACAGATCTGTTCACCTTTTCCAGGAAGATTGTCAAATATCCTGGGGAAAAAGAGCTCAAGGTTTTCAAGCTTTTATCAAAGCACATAAAGGGACCGTTGGCTGCAAGGAAGTTTCTTGATATCTTGCTTCCGCTTCTGTCAAAGAGATCCAATGACCCTGGTCATAGTCTCTCTCAGTTATATCTCAAAGTTTAGGTGGACCTGTTTGGTCTCAAGTCCTTGCGCTTTTTCTAAGAATACCTTTCTTTCTGCTTGTAGATATTTGTGTAGGCACTTTACAGATTATTAAGGATATTGTAGAACCATTGGGTAGTGAAAGCAGTAAAAAGATCGTCAAATCTGTTTCTCCCCTCGTAATTTCTGCTGGCTTGGACGTCCGCACTTCTATTTGTGATGTTCTTGATGCTGTCGCAGCGAATGATTCTTCTGTACATCCTACGGTAGTTCTAGCCCCTCTAGTTTTCTCTTAAGTTTGTTGCTTTAGGTGTTTGTTGACGTAAATACACCTGTTAATCTCATACAGGCAAATCTTCTTCGTGAATTGCATGCCACGTCTACAGTGGAGTTGGGAGATCTAGATTATGATACCGTAATTGCTGCTTATGAAAAGATAAGTGCAGATTTTTTCTACACTGTCCTGGAAGAGCATGCCCCAGTGCGGAGGTGTGAGAGGTTGGCCATGGATGGTTTCAGACGAGGTAGGGGTAGGCCGAAGAAGTATTGGGGAGAGGTAATTAGACACGACATGGCGCAATTACAGCTTACCGAGGACATGACCTTAGATAGGAGGGTTTGGAGGACCCAAATTAGGGTAGAAGGCTAGTAGATAGTCGTTATCCGTTCTTATTAGTAGTCGCAGTATCGCAATATAATTTCTTGTGCTCCGATTTATGCTATTATCTGCTATTTCCTGTGCTTTGATTATCCTGTGGTATCTGTGTCGATTGCATTATTTTATTTTATATTATTGCTTTTCCATGTCGCTTTGATTTTCATAGCCTTATCTGACTTTTTTTATGCTTTTATGCTTTTGTTGAGCCGAGGGTCTTTCGGAAACAGCCGTCCTACCTTGGTAGGAGTAAGGTCTGCGTACACTCTACCCTCCCCAGACCCCACGATGTGGGATTTCACTGGGTTGTTGTTGTTGTTGTTGTTGTTGTCCTGGAAGAGCATGAATTGATTATTCTGTCACATGCTATACATGATATGTCATCTGAGGATCTTATTCTGAGACAGAGTGCATATAGATTGTTGGTTTCATTTGTGGAGTTTTCTAGTCAAATGCTCTATAGAGAGTTGAAATCTGAACAAGAATCTTCTGGAACCTGGGTTAGGCATATCCTAAGCAACTTCTTTTTGAAGCACATGGGTACTGCAATGAACAAAGAAGATACAATTCAGAAGGTATGGACTATAAGAGCTGAAAGAAAGCTTTACTTATCTGGTTACTTTCCTTTCTCGACTTTGATTTCCTTTTGTGTTTTCCAACCATCAACACTTGAGTCAGTTATTTGAATTGCTAGTGGTTATTTACACAACATATTTTTTTCATCCATATGTCTCGAGGTTCCTCTCTCCCGCTGTATTTCCACAAGGATCGGAAGTTTCGCTAATGTTGGTTTTCTGATTTTAGGTATGGATCGATCTACTTCGAGATATGGTCCTGAAGCTTCCAACAGTGGAAGACTTCAAATCATTTGCAGTTCTTTACAGTGAAGATCCAGAGCAGGACTTTTTCAACAATATTGTGCATTTGCAAGTAAGTTGTTCCCATATTGCCATAGAATCTTTGGTATATACTATATCTTCTCTGCAAGTTACTCTTTTAAGTTGGTGTAAACTTACTGCTCCATTTTATTTATGCTTCTCCATTAGTAGTAGTAGTTTATTCTTTAACATGAAGATTCTTAATTCCCTTGGATGTTCTCACGATGCTCTATTTACTCTCTTTGTTGAAAAAATAAATGGTGAAAAAGTAGTTTGTATCCGTGCTTTCTGACCTTATGCCATTACGTTTGTTTATTCAGAGACACAGGAGAGCAAGGGCTTTGTTACGCTTTAAGAATGCCATCAGTTCTGGAAAGTTGTCCAAGGTGGCTACTTGCTTTTTTCTTTTAAGCACCACAATTTGTGCTCTGTGTTGCTATGCGGTACTAATAGTTGGGAATAATTCTGGTGCAGGTTCTCATAAATAAAGTCTTTATGCCTCTTCTTTTCAAAATGTTGCTTGATGGACAAGTTGGGAAGGGTGAAAATATTAGTAGTGCATGTTTGGAAGCTGTTGGATCAATTTCTAAATTCATGGAGTGGAGACTGTATTATGCATTACTCAATAGATGCTTCCGGGAGATGACACTGAAACCAGATAAACAAAAGGTGTTATTGCGGTTAATAAGCTCCATTTTGGACCAGTTCCATTTCTCTCAGACTCCTTCTGATCATGACACCAAGGATTCTGTGCAAGATATTCAAAATACTTGTTTGATAGAGTCAGGCAAAGTCATCGGCTCTTCTGAACTTGCGGAAATAAAAATGTGCCTCCAAAAGGATTTGCTTCCCAGGGTACACAAAATGTTGACTGCTGATACTGATAATCTCAATGTAAACATCAGTCTAATTCTGCTTAAGTTGCTCAAGCTACTTCCTGGATACATCATGGACGTGCACCTTCCATCTATAATGCATCGCATAGCAAATTTCCTTAAGAATCGTTTGGAAAGTGTTCGTGATGAAGCCAGAGCTGCTTTGGCTGCTTGTTTAAAAGAATTAGGGCTAGAGTTCTTGCAATTTGTTGTCAAAGTCTTGAGAGGCACTCTGAAGAGAGGATTTGAATTGCATGTTTTGGGATTCACTCTGAATTTTCTATTATCAAAATTTCTTCTAAATCCCAGTAGTGGGAAGTTGGATTATTGTTTAGAGGATCTTCTCTCGGTCGCAGTAAATGATATACTTAGTGATGTTTCGGAGGAGAAAGAGGTTGAGAAGATTGCTTCAAAGATGAAAGAGACTAGGAAGCAAAAGTCATATGATACCCTTAAATTGATTGCCCAAAGCATCACATTCAAAACACATGCTCTGAGGCTGCTCGCGCCAATTCTTAAGAATCTACAAAAGCAGCTGACTCCAAAAGTAAAATCAAAATTAGAGAACATGTTGGCTCATATAGCTGCTGGAATACAGTGTAATCCCTCTGTAAACCAGACGGAACTCTTTATCTTTGGTTATGGTCTAATTAAAGATGGCATAAGAGATGAATCTCCTGGGCATGCAGAGACATCAACTTCAATGGAAAGTAAGCAAAAGAAAGATGGAGTAAGCAGCTAGATAGCTAAATCAGATAAGTTGGTCAGTATTGATCCACGATATTCCCATCTTATCACTGAATTTGCTCTTGGAGTGCTTCAGAATTACAGAACATGAAGTTTGATGAGAAAGATGAGCAGTTATTATCAATGCTAGATCCATTTGTGAGATTATTGGCTGAATGCTTGAACTCAAAATATGAGAATGTCATGTCTGCCTCGCTTCTCCTCTGGTGAGGCTCCCTTTGCCATCACTTGAATCTCAGGCTGAGAAGATAAAGAATTCATTACTGAGTATTGCTCAAGGTTCAGTAACTTCCAGTAATCCATTATTGGAGTCTTGCGTTAAGTTGCTCACAGTGCTTTTGCGCAGCACTAAGATCACACTTTCTACGGATCAACTGCATATGCTAATCCAGTTTCCTCTTTTTGTTGATCTTGAAAGAAATCCCTCTTTTGTGGTTCTCTCACTGTTGAAAGCAATAGTGAGTAGGAAGTTGGTAGTTGCAGAAATCTATGATATAGTTCAACGTGTTGCAGAGTTGATGGTGACTAGTCAAGTTGAATCAATTCGTAAGAAGAGCAGCCAAATTTTGCTGCAGTTTTTACGGGACTACCATATATCCGAGAAACATCTGCAACAGCATCTTGATTTCTTACTTTCAAACTTAAGGCAAGGGCATAAGGGCTCAATCAATTCTTTCATTTGGTAAATTTTATAGATGGCGACATCTCTGTAACAATGGTTTTTATTTTTTGCAGATATGAGCATTCAACGGGGAGAGAGGCCATCCTTTAAATGCTTCACGCTATTATAATGAAATTCCCAGTTAGCATCATAGATGAACAATCTCAGACGTTTTTTCTGCATTTGGTGGTTTGTCTGGCGAATGATCGTGACAGCAAAGTCCGTTCAATGACTGGTACAGTCATAAAGTTACTTATTGGACGAGTCAGCCCACGTTCGCTCCAGTCAATTCTTGAGTTTAGTCGGTCCTGGTATCTGGGAGATAAACCACATTTATGGAGTGCTGCAGCGCAGGTAAAGGAATGAAAATCCCAAACTGTTCTTTTATTTCAACTACATTATGCCCGATTAGCTTGATCAGGTTGTGTTACTATCGAGGAGTAAGTTTGGAAATACTAAAGAAGGATTACAAGTTCCACATGTCATTCACTTTTTTACTTTTTTTGCTTATGTATGAACCATGAATTAAATAACAGGAAGATGGACGAGTTGACCTCAACGTTTTTTTCATGAATCTGAGATATAAATTCTTCCTCATCAAAAATAGAAAAAAAATGTTTCAAGGCTTCATCATTTCTTGTACAGGTTTTGGGGTTACTCATTGAAGTACTTAAAGATGGTTTCCAAAAGTATATTGATAGCCTTTTGCCTGTTTTGAGAAATATCTTGCAATCTGCTGTTAATGTTCTTACAAATAAGCAAGTGGATCTACCAAATGATGCGACAATTTCATCTTGGAAAGAAGCATATTATTCCCTGGTTCTGTTTGAGAAGATATTAAATCAAGTTCCTAAGTTGTGCTTCAGAAAGGATCTTGAGGTATTTATCCCTTTCTTTTAATCTTATGTCAGAAATTAAAGTTACTATACTACTAGGTACTAACTGATTACTTCTGTAAATATGAGCATTTATAAAATCTGCCTTCCATCCGGACTTATTCTATTGGAATTACATGGAGCTAATGGATATTCATAACTGGTTGAGTGCTTTTTGAGACATTGTTTTGTTACTTCATAGCATCACATTGAATGTTTGTCTCTGTAGAATGACAAAATAACAATATTTTCTGTTTCTATCCTTTATTCCATTAGTGCTTCTGTAGTAATTGGATATCAGAGTGCATTAGTGCTGCTGTATTTCATTATTTTAGCTACAACAACAAGAACAACAACATACCCAGTGTGATCCCAAGTCATCCGTAATATGTCCAACTTCGTATATGTACGAGGGGACTTATGTCTAAACCACTGGGCCTCATTTTGGTTTGTGATAGATTTAAGTAATTAGTACTTCTTTTGTGTGGCTAAAAGCACTTTGGGGAATCTTACCTTATTAAAAAAAAGCACCTTGGGGAAATTGCTTCAGGCCTCAAACTTAGGCAGCATGCCAAAAGATGGTTTGCAACTACAAACTACGTGTAAAGTTAAGAAGCATTTGAGAATCAAGTGCTTTAAGTTTGAAGTATATACCGGGGAAAGTGTATCAATTAAAGCAAGCGTGCCCGCAGCTACCACACTCTCATCTCCAGATTGCCGATAACTTGTCCTGTTTTGTGGATAAACTTATTTTGTCTCAAATTTGGTTTCTGACTAATATTTTTACGGACATCTCACAGGATCTGTGGGAAGCAATCTGTGAGTTGCTTTTGCATCCGCATCTGTGGTTACACAACATATCAAACCGTCTTGTGGCTGGCTACTTTGCCACTGTGACCGAGGCTTGTAAAGAAAACCTTAAAGGAACTTACTATTTGATGAGGCCAAGTAGACTTTTCTTCATAGCTACTTCTTTTTGTTGTCAGCTGAAGGTGCTGCAGACCGATGATGCTGCCAGTGATCTCATTACTCAAAATCTTGTCTTTTCAATTTGCTCCCTGCATTCATTCTTAGGAAGAAATGAATGTAAAGATCGAGACAAGTTCTGGTCCACCTTTGAACATGATGAGCTGGGTCTTCTACTTCAGGCTTTTCAACAGCTTGATTCAAGGAAAGGGAAAAACATCTATTTATCTCTTGTCTCGGACCTTAGCGGTCAAGAAGATGAAAACCAGCTTTACTTGGTCATTTCCTACTTGCTTAAGACAATGGGGAAGATTTCCCTTCATGTGGAGGATATGCAGGTGGGTGGCTCTGTTTGCTCGACTCTAAAAATTTCTTAGCCTAGTCATTGCTATATAATATTTTTGGCCTTACTCTCCCATTGTTGTGCGAGGTGCGACTGTCTCATGCTGTGGAATGTGTGTCTTCTTTTGCAGATGAAAATTATCTTCAATTGTTTTAAATCAATTTCACCAAGGCTTATAGATCAGAATAGATTGTTGACCCCTGAAGGTGAGGTTGATTGCCAAAGCTTTGCATATCATATGCTGTTGCCGCTGTACAAAGTTTGTGGAGGATTTTCCGGAAAAGTTATACCAGGTATGTCACTTCTAGTTAAGACAAAGGGATACACTTTGAAAAAAAGGCGACGGATCCATGCATTCTGTCTGTCAGGAACTTTGAGCAGTCTAAGTTCCCGTCAAGTCAATTTCCCCACCATTTACAAAATGCTCTTCACCTTCTTCTTGGTTCCGAGTAATTAAATGTATATATAATGATTACGTTCGCACCATATCTACGGATGACGTGAAACAAATGGCTGAAGAAGTGCGCGGGAGCATACGCAACGTCATAGGAGTGCAGAGTTTTGTCCAAATCTACAGTCATATAAGGAAGAATCTCAAATCCAAGAGGGATAAGAGGAAACAAGAAGAGAAGGTGATTGCTGTGGTTAATCCAATGAGAAATGCCAAGAGGAAGCTGAGGAATGCAGAAAAGCATAAAGCACACAAGAAAAGGAAAATGATGGCAATGAAGATGGGAAGATGGATGTAGTTAGTTATACTGTGTTAGGTGTGAACAATTGATCATCTTTAACACGATGAAGGGTGGGTTCCATCTGGGAGTTAGAGTTGGCATCATTCTCACGCCTTGTCATCAGATAACAAAGTAGATTTCGCCCAGAACCCTCCGCAGCCCGGCACAGCCCTCCCCAAAGTAGGTTCTTTAGAAAATTTTGTTTAATTTATTTGATCAACATTCTCATTGTATAGTGCTAGTAGTTGCACTAAGCTTAGTTAAAGAGTTGAATCTGTATAGTGAATATAGTGGCTCTTTTTGATTAACCTGCAATGACACAGAACATTGTAAGTCATTGAACAGTGTAATTTAAGGTTTTTTGGTAATGGGAAGTCTTGTTGATGAGTGTTCTTCCTATTTTTGGAATGCAAAAGAAGAAACAAAGGGTAATCATGTGGTTTTACTTGGTGTATGTCCCAATGAATGGAAATGATGCCTAAGAATTGGAATTAAAGATCTTGTCTTTTAGTGTTAAAATTGTCATCAAATGATATTTGGCAAAGATTTCCTTCAACTTGCATTCGATATTCTCAATTCCAAGCAAATGGGGGTTGGTTTTATGAATTAAATTGCTCCATTTAAGCTCGACTACTCTGTATTGTAATGATTCAATATTAATTAGTTTTATGCTGGTTGCGAGTATTGTAATCTTCCTGCTTTATCTAGATTTGAGACCAACAATTTGAAAATGAGCTGAGACATCAAGTAATTTCCTAGAAAGAATTACAAATCATGAATTGTACTGCATCGTCAGTACCACTTGAAGAAGCTCTTGTTTAATTTTATTTGATTAACCTTATGGATGCTTCAATATCTAATGGCCTAAGGTTTATAAACTTTGTTATTTTATTTCAAAATTTAGTTTTAGGAATTTGGTAAAATCATATTTCATCAGGCTACAAGAAAATAAGGTCAAGATTTATGTATGAACTGCAATATAATAATTTATATAGTCAAGCATAAGAGATAAATAAATCTATGAATGAAAAAGAAAAAGTGAGTACAAACACGGAAAATGTAACATTATTAGATAACTTTTACTTTTGTAGGAAGAGACCATCACATGTGGGTATATCCATAGTTGCTTCAGTGGGCTCCATTTCCGTTGTGCATTTCGAATTTGTAGCAATTGACTTAGCATGCTTTGAAAAGTAGATTCTAAATTTCTAATATGAAAATTGAATTTAAATTAACTGATTGAATTTAAATTAACTGAGTGTTGTTGGGAAATTTTGAAATTTTTGGCAATTTACTATTATTGCAAAACGAGTTTGTTATGTTTATTATTATTTTGAAAAAATTAATGATTGAAATTTGTTCTTTATGATATTTTGAACTTACTCAAATTTAAGCTCATTTGGAGTAAATTTGGGTGTTGATCTTCTACATATAATTGTCTTTTTTTTTTTGGCTATATAGATTAATACGGAAGTGCATAAAAAGTCCCTAAGTTTTACTCAATTGTAATTTGTACATCTAAATTGTGGTGTGTTTGGATTACTTATTGAATTCCTTTTTTATGGCTTATTATAACCTTATCGTGCCATGTGGCGGAAAGAGTAGTTTCACCCCTGCTTGGAAGCACAAGAAAAGTGAAAAGAAAAAATAATGTGGCCTTTTCTTTTAAACAGCATTTTGAATTTATAACGGTTAAGTATCTCGTGGTCACCAACTAGAGACAACTTATCTTCTCTCCTCAACACTAATTCTTCTCGAATCTCAATTTCTCAATTACTAACAACATTAACATGTTATACATCCACGAAGGGGACGACACAAATCTTGGCAAAGTATCTAAATCCTTATGCAATAAAAATTCAGCAAGTCGACATTTCTATTAAATGATGACGATGACGACATTTCTATACTGGTTTCATTTTGTTCCGTCAAACTTCAACCAACAAACTCTTCAACCAACTTTGTTGTTTTCTGTCCAATGTCTATTTCATTCCAAGTCATAGATGAGCAATGACAAAGCCACTTGATGAATCCATTTCATTAAATACACTATGTCCATTTCATTAACTACACTATGTAATAGAATAAAAATAATTTATATATATCAACGATAAATGACAAACTGGCCTAACAAGAACCCCACAAGTAATTTCCTATAAGGAATCACTATCATGAGGTGTACTGTATTTATAACTAATATTTCAGGAAACTCTTGTTTAATTTTATTGGATTAATTATATTTATGGATTTGTAGTGGCCTATAATTTCTGAACTTCTTTAGTATTTTATTTTGGAATACTATGGTTATGCAAAAGAGAAATTACCTAAGAAATAGCTTAGGAAACTTCCCTTTTTTTTTCTTTTCTTTTTTCTGCAGGGGTTGTAAATGACTTGACCTAAAATTTTGGTTTCCAGCCAGCTCTTATTTTCCACTAGAAAGACTTTAAGATGTGAAAGAAGAGAATCCCACAAACAACTTGTTGATGTTTCCACTTAATTTCTATCAAGACAAATTGTACGAAGACCAAAAGTAATTTCCTGGAACTACTCATAAACCGTGAACTATACTGCATGCATTTATACAACCTTTTGCGTAAGCTCTTGTTTAATTTTATTCGATTGAATTTGTGGATCTTGTTTCAGTTTGTAATTGCCTAAAATTTATAAACTTCATTATATTTCAAATAATAATAATAAAAAGAATCTAATTTACTACAACAACAACATATCTAGTAAATTCCACAATTGTAATATGAAAAAGTGGGGTGTACACAGATCTTATCCCTATCTTTATGAGGGTAAGAGGTTGTTTCGATAGATTTTTGGCTAAAGAAACTACTAAATTAAAAGAAGAGAACTCCATAAACAACTTGTTCAGGTTTCCACTTAATTTATATAAGGCAAGTTGTATGAAGAAAGCCAAAAGTAATTTCTTGACGACTCACAAACCGTGAACTGTACTACATACATTTATACTACAGTTTTCAGTAAGTTATTGTTTTATTTTATTCGATTGAATTTGTGGATATTGATTCAATTCGTAGTGGCCAAAATTTACTAATTTACTACAAACAATAATTAACATACCCGGTATATCCCCACAAGTAGAGTCTAAGAAGCTAATTTACTAATTTACTACAAACAACAATTAACATACCCGGTATATCCCCACAAGTAGAGTCTAAGAAGTTGGAGTGTATGCATACTTTATTCCTACCTGTGTCAGTAAAAGGCTGTTTCGGTAGACTCTTGGCTCAAGAAATTATTATGCTATTGCCTCAATTTATTCGATATTGCTTCATTGGTCAAGAAAAATTAAGGATTTTTTTTTTGAAACTTATGGTGTGTTTGGATTACTTAGTGAATTCCTTTTTTATGACCTATTACTAACAACATTAACATGTTATACATCCACGAAGGGGACGACACAAATCTTTGCAAAGTATCTAACTCCTTAGGCAATAATCATGCATGAAATTCAGCAAATCGACATTTCTATTAAATGATGACGATGACGATATTTCTATACTGGTTTCATTTTGTTCCTTCAAACTTCAACCAGCAAACTTTTCAACCAACTTTGTTGTTTTCTGTCCAATGTCTATTTCATTCCAAGTCATAGATGAGCAGTGACAGAGCCACTTATAAAATGAATCCATTTCATTAAATACACTATGTATAGAATAAAAATATTTTTTATATATATCAACGTTGAATGACAAACTGGCCTAACAAGAACCCCACAAGTAATTTCCTATAAGGAATCACCATCATGAAGTGTACTGTATTTATCACTAATATTTCAGGAAGCTCTTGTTTAATTTTATTGGATTAATTATATTTATGGATTTGTAGTGGCCTATAATTTCTGAACTTCTTTAGTATTTTATTTTGGAATACTATGGTTATGCAAAAGAGAAATTACCTAAGAAATAGCTTAGGAAACTTCCTTTTTTGTTTTCTTTTTCTGCAGGGGTTGTAAATGACTTGACCCAAAATTTTGATTTCCAGCCAACTCTTATTTTCCACATTTTCCACTAGAAAGACTTTAAGATGTGATAGAAGAAAATCCCACAAACAACTTGTTGAGGTGTCCACTTAATTTCTATCGAGGCAAGTTGTCCGAATACCAAAAGTAATTTCCTGGAACTACTCATAAACCGTGAACTATACTGCATGCATTTATACAACCGTGTGTAACCTCTTGTTTAATTTTATTCGATTGAATTGGTGGATCTTGTTTCAATTTGTAATTGCCTAAAATTTATAAACTTCGTTATATTTCAAATAATAATAATAAAAAGAATCTAATTTACTACGACAACAAGATATCCAGTATATTCCCACAAGTGTAATATGGAAATGTGGGGTGTACGCAGATCTTATCCCTATCTTTGTGAGAGTAAGAAGCTGTTTCGGTAGACTTTCGGCTAAAGAAACTACTAAATTAAAAGAAGAGAACTCCACAAACATCTTATTGAGGTTTCCACTTAATTTCTATAAGGCAAGTTGTACGAAGAAAGCCAAAAGTAATTTCTTAGACGACTCACAAACCGTGAACTATACTGCATGCATTTATACTACAGTTTCAGTAAGTTATTGTTTTATTTTATTCAATTGAATTTGTGGATATTTATTCAATTCGTAGTGGCTAAAATTTACTAATTTACTACAACCAACAATTAACATACCCGGTATATCCCCACAAGTGAAGTCTAGGAAGTTGGAGTGTATACAGACTTTATTCCTACCTATGTCCGTAAAAGGTTGTTTCTGTAGACTCTCGGCTCAAACAATTATTATACTATCATCTCAACTATTCGATACTGCTTGATTGGTCAAGAAAATTTAAGAAAGAAAAAGATTTTTGAAACTTATGGTCTAAAACAAGTCTTAGACATATTTATATTACAAGTCATCTCATTAAGCATAAAAATGAGAATTTTAAGATTAAATTATTTCTTAAAGAGTTAATGATCAAAAACATAACTAAACCATCACTTTATTCGCGAGTTTCATACCTCAACTATCCGTTATTTCATCACCTACGCCTAAACTATAACTTTCTTTTTATTAAAACAAACCTCTATATTGAGTTATCCTAGCACGCTTATTGTAGATTGGGAACAAATATTTGGTCAACTCAAAGAAGACTTTGAAATGCAAGCGAAGAGAACCCGCAGACAACTTCTTGAGGTTAATTTCCACTTACGGCCTGTTTGGAAAGCCACTCAGGTAATTGGAATTGGGTGTAATTGGATGTAATTACACAGTTTGACCTGTTTATTTAACCAAGTAATTACACAGTTAGGTGGGAATTGGGTGTAATTGACAGGGTGTATTTTGGATTTTGAATTTAGGTTATATTTTCAATTTTAAGTTATTTGCTTTCACATTGCATGTTGTTTATTTTTCACTTACATTTGATGGATTTTTTGTGTCAAACATTTGAATAATGTTATGGCATTATATTTATTAATATTATTTTTTTGTCAAACATCCAATCCATGACGTTCTCACAAAAAAAGTCTTCTTTTAAGTTTTATAATTAATTAAAATTAAATATTAATTTGAAAAATATATATCAATTATTTTTGTTACAATATTAATTACAAATATATGATTATTAATTAATATATTTTCAAGAAAAATTGTGTTATTAAATAACTAATTTAATATCATTTATAAAGGCAATATTTTTTAAATATTAATTTTAAATTTTTTATAATTAAATTTTATTTTCAAATTAAACTGACTGTGTAATTACACTTGTGCAACCAAACAGCACGCTTGTAATTACTCTGTAATTACGTTATGACAAACAAACAGGTCGTTGTAATTACACTACTGCGTAATTACTAGGCTGTGTAATTACTACCCTAGTAATTACACCAATTCCAATTACCAGGTGGCTTTCCAAACATGCCCTTAGTAATTTCTATAGCGCATGCATTTGGTTGACTTGATTCAGAAAGAATTAAGTTTCCAACCAGCAACCATAAAAGCTCTTTACTATAAATCATTCCATCAGTTTTGCTCTTTTGCATAATTGCATCGCATCAAACCTTAATTAATTCATCCATGGATTCTCGATTTACTCAAGGAAAATCATCTACATCCTCCAATACTAAAATTTGTAATTGCCTAAAATTTATATATATATATATATTTGTTACAACAATAACATATCTAGTATATTTTCACAAGTAGAGCCTAGGAGGGTAGGATGTATGCATACCTTATCTCGACGTTTGTGAGGGTAGAGAGGTTGTTTTGATACTCTCGGCTCAAGAATAATTACTAATTTACTATCATTTCAATTTATGTGACACTGCTTGATTGATCACGAAATTTAAGAAACAAGAAAGATTTTTTAAATGTATGCTCTAAAACAAGTCTTAGACATATGTGTAATTATAAATCATCTCAATAGGCGTAAAAATGAGAATTTTAAGATTAAATTATTTTTTAAAGAGTTAATAGTTCAAAACACACCTAAACTATCACATTTTTTATGAGTTTCATACCTACGTAAAATCTCACTCCTTTTTATTAATTATGCGTGATTCAAAATAACTAACCAAACACACGTATCTGGTGTATTGAACATTTTGCTTAATTTATACTGATTCATTTCTTTGTTTTTTCCCATGTGAAGCTAGGTAGCTTCAGCTAGTAGGAGAAGTGTAAAGGAAATTGAATTCTACATAAATGAAACGTATAGTAACCTATTTACTATTCCAACTATTGAATGTGACAGTTTTTCTTTTTCAATTCCAAAGGACTGATATTTTCTAAATTTAATATTAATAGTTTAACTATAGTGGCTCTTTTTGATTAACCTGCAATGACACAGAACATTGTAAGTCATTGAACAGTGTAATTTAAGGTTTTTTGGTAATGGGAAGTCTTGTTGATGAGTGTTATTCCTATTTTTGGAATGCAAAAGAAGAAACAAAGGGTAATCATGTCGTTTTACTTAGTGCATGTCACACTGAATGGAAATGATGCCTAAGAATTGGAATTAAAGATCTTGTCTTTTAGTGTTAAAATTGTCATCAGATGATATTTGGCAAAGATTTCCTTCGACTTGCATTTGATATTCTCAATTCCAAGCAAATTGGGGTTGGTTTTATGAATTAAATTGCTCCATTTAAGCTCCACTACTCTGTATTGTGATGATTCAATATTAATTAGTTTTATGATAGTTGCGAGTATTGTAATCGTCCTGCTTTATCTAGATTTGAGACCAACAATTTAAAAATGAGCTGAGACATTAAGTAATTTCCTAGAAAGAATTACAAATCATGAATTGTGCTCGACAGTACCACTTGAAGAAGCTCTTGTTTAATTTTATTTGATTAACCTTATGGATGCTTCAATATGTAATGGCCTAAGATTTATAAACTTTGTTATTTTATTTCAAAATCATATTTCATCATATGGATGCTTCAATGTGTAATGGCCTAAGATTTATAAACTTTGTTATTTTAATTTTAGAAATTTGGTAAAATCATATTTCACCAGTCTACAAGAAAATAAGATCAAGATTTATGTATGAACTGCAATATAATAATTTATATAGTCAAGCATAAAAGATAAACAAATCTACAAATGAAAAAGAAAAAGTGAGTACACACGGAAAATGTAACATTATCAGATAAGTTTTACTTTTGTATACGAAATGACTTGACCAAAATGAAGTTTCCAAGAAGAGATCATCACATGTCGCCATGTCGGTATATCCATAGCTGCTTCAGTGGGCTCCATTTTCATTGTGCATTTCGAATTTATAGCAATTGACTTATAATGCTTTGAAAAAATAGGTTCTAAATTTCTAATATGAAAATTGAATTTAAATCAACTGAGTGTTGTTGGAAAATTTTGAAATTTTTGGCAATTTTCCATTATTACAAAACAAGTTTCTTATGTTTATTATTATTTTGAAATATTAATAATTGAAATTTGTTCTTTATGATATTTTGAACTTATTCAAATTTAAGCTCATTTGGAGTAAATTTGGGTGTTGATCTTCTACATATAATTGTTTGTTTTTTTTTTTTTGCTTGGCTATATAGATTAATATGGAAGTGCATTAAAAGTCGTCAAGTCTTACTCAATTGTAGTTTATACATCTAAATTGTGGTGTGTTTGGATTACTTAGTGAATTCCTTTTTTATGACCTATTACTAACAACATTAACATGTTATACATCCACGAAGGGGACGACACAAATCTTGGCAAAGTATCTAACTCCTTATGCAATAATCATGCATGAAATTCAGCAAATCGACATTTCTATTAAATGATGATGATGACGATATTTCTATACTGGTTTCATTTTGTTCCTTCAAACTTTAACCAGCAAACTCTTTAACCAACTTTGTTGTTTTCTGTCCAATGTCTATTTCATTCCAAGTCATAGATGAGCAGTGACAAAGCCACTTGTAAAATGAATCCATTTCATTAAATACACTATGTAATAGAATAGAAATAATTTTTTATATATATATCAACGTTAAATGACAAACTGGCCTAACAAGAACTCCACAAGTAATTTCCTATAAGGAATCACTATCATGAAGTGTACTATATTTATAACTAATATTTCAGGAAGCTCTTGTTTAATTTTATTGGATTAATTATATTTATGGATTTGTAGTGGCCTATAATTTCTGAACTTCTTTAGTATTTTATTTTGGAATACTATGGCTATGCAAAATAGAAATTACCTAAGAAATAGCTTAGGAAACTTCCTTTTTTGTTTTCTTTCTCTGCAGGGGTTGTAAATGACTTGACCCAAAATTTTAGTTTCTAGCTAGCTCTTATTTTCCACTAGAAAGACTTTAAGATGTGAAAGAATAGAATCCCACAAGCAACTTCTTGAGGTGTCCACTTAAATTTCTATCAAGGTAAGTTGTAGGAAGAAAACCAAAATAATTTCCTAGAATGACTCACAAACCGTGATGCATTCATACAACCGTTTCAGTAAGCTCTTGTTTAATTTTATTCGATTGAATTTGTGGATCTTGTTTCAATTTGTAATGGCCTAAATTTTATAAACTTCGTTACATTTCAAATAACAATAAAAAAAGAATATAATTTACTACGATAACAACATATCCAGTATATTTTCACAAGTGTAATCTGAAAAGGTGGAGTGTACGCAGCTCTTATCCCTACCTTTGTGAGGGTAAGAGGCTGTTTCCGTAGACTTTCGGCTAAAGAAATTACTAAATTAAAAGAGGAGAACTCCACAAACAACTTGTTGAGGTTTCCACTTAATTTCTATAAGGCAGGTTGTATGAAGAAAGCCAAAAGTAATTTCTTAGACGACTCACAAACCATGAACTATACTGCATGCATTTATACTACAGTTTCAGTAAGTTATTGTTAATTTTTATTCGATTTAATTGGTAGATATTGTTTCAACTTGTAGTGGCCAAAATTTACTAATTTACTACAAATAACAATTAATATACCCGGCATATCCCCACAAGTGGAATCTAGGAAGCTGGTACATTGACCTTATTCCTACCTTTGTGTGGGTAAAATGTTGTTTCGGTACTCTCAGCTCAAAAGATATTATACTATCGTCTCAATTTATTCGATATTGCTTGATTGGTCACAAAATTTAAGATTTTTTTTTTTTTAAATTTGTGGTCTAAAATAAGTATTAGACATATGTGTGATTATAAGTAATCTCATTAAGCGTGAAAATGAGAATTTTACGGTTAAATTATTTCTTAAAGAGTTATTGATAAAAAATATACCTAAACTATCACTTTTTTGCGAGTTTCATACCTCAACTATCTATTGTTCCATCTATCTAACTAAACTATCACTCTCTTTTTATTAAAACACACATCCACATTGAGTTTTCCTCCACGCCCCTATTGTCTATTGGGAACAAATATTTGTTCAACTCAAAAAAGACTTTGAAATGCAAACGAAGAGAACCCCGCAGGCAACTTCTTGAGGTATCCACTTGGTAATTTCTTTCAAGACAAGTTGTAGGAAAACACCAAAAGTACAACTATAGTGCATGCATTTAATTGACTTGACTCAGCAAGAATCAAGTTTCCAACCAGAAACCATAAAAGCTGTGCGTACAAGCAGAGCTCTGCGTCTTTTTACTAAAATCATCCCATCATTTTTGCATAATTGCATCACATCGAACCTTAATTAATTCATCCATAGATTCTCGATTTACTCGAGGAGAATCATCTACATCCTCCAATACTAAAATTTGTAATTGCCTAAAACTTATAAACTTTGTTCTATAATTTTTTTTTTAAAAATCATTACTAATTTGCTATAACAATAACATATTTAATATATTCCCACGAGTAGAATCTACGAGGATGGGTGTATGCCGACCTTACCTCGACCCTTGATGTTTTTTTTTTTTTTTTTTGGGGGGGGGGGGGGGGGGTATAGAGGTTCTTTCGATACTCTCAGCTCAAGAATCATTACTAATTTACTATCATCTCAATTTATGTGACACTGCTTGATTGGTCACGAAATTTAAGAAACAAGAAAGATTTTGAAATGTGTGCTCTAAAACAAGTCTTAGACATATATGTAATTATAAATCATCTCAATAGGCGTAAAATTGAGAATTTTAAGGTTAAATTATTTTTTAAAGAGTTAATGGTTCAAAACACACCTAAACAACCATCACATTTTTTACGAGTTTCATACCTACATAAATTATCACTCCTTTTGTATTAATTATGCGGGATTCAAAATAACTAACCAAACGCACGTATTGGTGTATTGGACATTTTGCTTAATTTTTACCGATTCATTTCTTTGCTTTTTCCCCATGTGAAGCTGGGTAGCTTCAGCTGGTAAGAGAAGTGTAAAGGAAATTGAATCCTACATAAATGAAACGCATAGTAACCTATTTACTATTCCAACTATTGAATGTGACAGTTTTTTTTTTCAATTCCAAAGGATTGATATTTTCTAAATTTAATATTAATAGTTTAACTATAAACTTTTTAGTTTACTCTTATTGCGACGATTTACTTTATTTTAGAAGTATTTGTTTCATTTTTAAACCCCATACTTGCTAACATACCATCACACACTACGAAGAAAAAAATATTTGCCAATTTTTTTTTTTATTGTTATAGTATTAATTATTGTTGTGGTGGTTAGACCGACTCTGTTGTACGGGACAGAATGTTGGCCAGTCAAGAACTCTCACGTGTAGAAGATGAAAGTCGCGGAAATGATGAGAATGCTGCGGTGGATGTGTGGGCACACTAGGAGAGATAGGATCAGGAATGAGGACATCAGGGACGAGGTGGGAGTGGCATCGGTGGAGGACAAGATGCGGGAAGCGAGGTTGAGATGGTTTGGGCATGTGAAGAGGAGAGGCATAGATGCCCTAGTGCGGAGGTGTGAGAGGTTGGCTTTGGACGGTTTTAGGAGAGGTAGAGGAAGGCCAAAGAAATATTGGGGAGAGGTGATTAGGCAGGACTTGGCGTTATTTCAAATTACCGAGAACATGACCTTAGATAGGAGGTTGTGGAGGGTTCAGATTAGGGTAGAAGACTAGTAGGTAGTCTCGCTTTTCTGTCGCACTAGTGGGCGTAGCTTTGCTCTACTTTTTATTGCCCTATGTTTCCTGCTTTTATGTGTTGGGTCTTGTCTCTCCATGCTGTTTTATCATGACTTTTTTGCCCTTGTTTTTTCTCATTTTCGCATTGCTTTGATTTGCTGTCGGTATCTGACTTTTCTCCCCTTGTTTTCTTGTTTTCTTTTGAGCCGAGGGCCTTTCAGAAACAGCCTCCCTACCAAGGTGGGGGTAAGGTCTGCGTACATTTAACCCTCCCCAGACCCTACACTGTGGGATTCAACTGGGTATGTTGTTGTTATTGATTATTGTTGTAAAAAATATTTTTGGCGATAAAATTTTATTTTTTGTTGCATTAATTTTTTCCATCGGTTGTTATTGCAACGACGTGCAACAACTTTTTTTGTTGCTAAAAATATTTTTTTGTAATAATAATCAATACTATGATAATAAAATTAAATTATTTGACAACAAAAAAATTCATTTGCCAATAATAAAATTAAGTTATTGTAAAATATTAAATTTTACAACAATACAATTCTTGTTGTCAAAGGGTAGTTGCCATTTGTGTACTTTCTTTGAGTGACATAAATGGAGTATGTGAATTTTGACCAAGTCCTTCGATACAATTGCCGACAATGTGAACAAAATGTGATGATAAAAGTAGAGAACCCCACAAACTACTTGTTGAGGTCTCCACTTAATTTCTATCCAAAGGCAAGTTGTACGAAAAAACCCAAAAGTAATTTCCAAGAACCAATCTCACAAACGTGAACTGTATATGCTACGTCCATTTATGAGGCAAGTTGTAGGACAAAACCATAAGTAAGACTGTGAAGTATAGTGCATGCATTTATTTGTCTTGACCCAGCAAGAATTAAGTTCCCAACCAGAAAACAATAAAAACTGTGGGTATACGTAGAGCTCTGAGTCTCTTTACTAAAAAATCATTCCTAATTCTTATATCTCATCAAACCTTAATTCATCTATGGATTCTCGATTTACATTCTCCAAATTTTTTTGTGATGTATTACTGTGTTTCAGAGACCATCGTTATGACAAATTGCATCAAGGAGAATCATCTACATCCTCCAATACTCAAGGAGAATCATCTACATTCTCTAAGTTCTCTTAAAAAATAAAACACTCTATTTTCAAATAAAATTTATTTCGGGCACCTTTTCAACTCCTAAAATGACTATCCGAACGTTTATGTATCCTTGATGTATTAGGCCTACATTATTGTATGCAGAAAAAAAAAATCAGGTTCTATATAAAATATTGACGTTTCGGAGTCTTGACACACGACTAATTATTAGTCAAAGTACTTACTTCAGGCACCTTTTCAACCCCTAAAATGACGATCCGAACATCTACTTATCCTTGATGTATTGAGCCTACATTATTGTACGCAAAAAAAATATCAGGTTCTATATAAAATATTGACGTTTTGGAGTCTTAACACATGACTAATCGTTGGTCAAAGTATGAAAAAACACACGGAGTGTTACAAACAAAAAGTTTACCAATTTTTTTTTATAGTGCTCGCTATAGATCAATATTTTACTGCGCTATATAAAAAAAAAAAAATAGCGTAGTAAAATACTGCGCTAAAGCAGTTAACGGCTCCGTCTCCGTAAACTATTTTAGCGCAGTATTAAAGGTAGTTTTGTAACTTTTTTTTTGTTGAGGTATTTTGGTTCTTTTGGTTTTTTATTGAATCATCTTGGTTCCGGACTCAACTTGCAAAACAATAATAGCACGATTGTTAGCTGCATGGTTAGAAGCTAAGTTATTTTTGTATAAAATTAACACAATATTTGATATGCGGATTTACACATCTGTATAACTAAAACATGTACTTACTTCGTCTAAAAAAGATTGTCCTCTTTTGATTTGACATAAAGTTTAAGAAATAAAGATAGACTTTGAAAATATGTAGTCCAAAATAAGCCTTAGATATTTGTGTGGATGTAAATCATATTCTAAAATTAAATTATTTTTAAATATAGAAAGGGGACAATTTTTTTTAACAGACTAAAAAGAAAAAGAGGACAATTTTTTGAGACAGAGGGAATATCAATTAGGAGGTAATCTATGTATTAGTATAAAAGATGAAATAACTAAATCTCGCATAACTAATGTCTGCATAAAATAACATATAAATTTTCTCATAACTAATTTATTTATTACTAATACCCATATAACTCTAACTAGGTATCAAACGACTTCAAAGATGTTAAGTTTAAGAGATTTTTAGCCTATTCACGCATTAATTTGCTCAAGGGAAAGTTAAGTGGAGGTTTTCAAAAGATATTTGTGGGGATAATCGAGTGCAAGAATATCACACTGTCAAAAACATACATTTAGTTAGGGACAAAATCTACCTAACGCCATCTTGCCCTCATTTTTTCCAAAAAAAATATGGTATGATTGAATGCAACTCCAATTATCACTCCAACTTGACTCATGTGAGACTGTGAGTCAAAAGTCTTGTTAGAAAATGACATAAAGAAAAAGCAAGTAGCTCAATTTCGGCAACTTTACAGTCCACACACCATCATAATTAAGTTTGAGAGAAGAACATAAGTATATAAAAATATAATAATATTTACATATTCTTAGCAGGCAGATAAAATTAACATTTCATGATAGATTAAAATTTTTATAGTAAAATAAGTTGCTCTGTACTGCTCCCTATATTTCAGTGGGACTCTATATCCTCAATAACCGTTCTTTTTACCACATTTCCATTTTTCACACTTTCTCGATAGGTTCTAAACATTTTCTCCCTGCACAGTATTTCCATTATGTAATCTTTGGCCTTTCTATTTTGATTTCAAGGATTTTTTTCTTTTTTCTTTTCAAGGGTCAATAACATTAGCATCATGACAAAATAAAAGATCACTTATGCTATTAATTTAATATACAAAGTATTTCTCAAGAAAATATTATACCAAACATATTATATTATACCTCAATACTATTAAAATATATTTGAATTATACCATGTATATTAACATATTAGTATACATATTATACCTTTGAAAATGAAATATACCAGGTATAATGTGTATTTAAAGAGAATAAATTAAAAATACGTGTTATATACATTGTATAATAATGGTATAATGTAAATTTTGTATTTAAATTAAAACATAAATTAAAATACATCCATTAGCAGTATTCAAATTATTCATCATCACCTTACAATTATACATTTTTTTTAGAAATTTTGGGTCTGAGAATTGAAATATATGCCTCCTCTTTCTATACGTCCTGGGAATCAGAAAATAATGGGGGTTATTGGTTGAAGAAGAGAGAGGGGTAAGGAAATTAGGAATGTGTTAGTTAAAGAAAAGAGAGAAATAAGGAAATGTGGATGACTCCATAATTTAGGGGAGAGCTTTTTTCTTATACGTATTTTCTTGAATATGTCAAAAATGTAATAAAACTTGTTCTTTTTTAAAATATGCTAATTAGGTGCTTAATTTTAAAATTGTGATCAACGGTGTAATTTTCTCTAGTTATGCAAAATAAACAAAAGGCCAAATGCAGAAGCGCGTGCTGACAATTTTCACTTTACAGCTAACTATGGACCACTTGTACTACATATTAAACACGCTAAAGTACTCCCTCCGCTAACCTCTTTTTTTTTTTTCTTTCTTTACAGGCATTTTATTAATCACCAAGTATTCATTGTACCTAACCAGAGCACGTCACATTATTTTGTACGAATTGATACGAATGGGATGTGTTTTTTTTTTTGTAAGCATGAGATAAATATTATATTTTTGGTTGTCTTAAAAATTAAATATAATTATTTTCTATAGAAGAAAGTAAGACACTTTAATTGATATGGAACAAAATATTATTTTTCTGAAGCTTATGTTAAGATGGATATTGTTTTTAGAAATGATTAAATTATTCCCTTTCAATAACAATTAGGTTATGCTTTAATTTAATACATCAAATAAATTATTTTCTAATTGTTTTTAGAAAATAATTTAATAATTTTTTAAAATAATCGAATATATAAATTTAGAAAATAAATCATTTTCTATGACGACAAAAATATAACACTTAGCTTATGCGTCGAAAAAATAATATCTCTCGGTGACGATTTAAATGTCTTACTTTTCTTATAAAGATATAATTATTTTTTAAGATAGACATACATGTAAGTTTTAGCTTATGCTTAAGAAAATAATATCATTTTCGTATCAATTTTAAGTATCTTACATTTTTATTTTTTTGTAAATAATCATAATCATTTCTAAGACAACAAAAAATATAAGATCCAGATCATGCTTACCAAAAATAATATCACCTTCGTATCAATTTAAGTGTCTTACTTTTCATTTTAAAAAATAATTATAATTATTTTTTAAGGCAACTGAAAAATATAGTATTTATAAATAATCACAATCCTTTCTAAGACAACAAAATTATAATACCTAGCTTAAGCTTATGAACAACAATATCTCTCGGTATCAATTTAAGTGTATAAGATTTAGCTTATGCTTAAGAAAAATAATATCCACTTCACACCAATTTAAGTGGCTTACTTTCTTTTATTTTATAAAAATTTCTAAAACTAATTAACATGAATGTTGAAACGCTAAATATTGAACGATAAAAATATCCTCAAAATGTTGATCGTCTTTTATGCCCTTTGAAAATTAAAAAATTCTTGAAAATGTATTTCAATGTTGGATAAAATTGTAGTAACATTTAAAATTTTAACTAATATTTAGAATATTAAATTTAAAAAAATTCTATAGGATATTAAAAGTAAAACTAAAAAAGTGGTAGTTAGAATAAAAGTAGACAAGTTTGTTTAATTATCATAACACAACCTATTCTTAAACCATTAAATTATGTGCCACCATAGCAACATTTTGCTGCGTTATGTATTTTTTATTTTTTTTAAAGCTTGGGTAACGGATGTAAACGGGATACGTTAACACATTTTTACATAACGCATAAAAAAGATGCGTTAAAGGTACTTTGGTAACATTTTTTTGGATATTTTGGTTCAATTTATTTTTTATTGGGTCATTTAGGTTCTGAACTTTATTAAATTGACTATTCTCTAGCATAACACTATCAAATCAATTATTTCTATCTAAGAAAAGAAAGAAATATAAACCAAATCAAGTTATATATGTACTTTTTCCAAAAATTTATATGCATCATCTAAGAATTTTATCATTTTCAAGAAAATACAAAAATTGGATTACTATAAAGATAAAAACATAGATTATGAATCAAAAGTGCGAAAGATTAATATCGTAAAATTTCAAATTTTTTCTATAAAAGTACACACACATATATATAATTTTTAGATAGATATTTATATTGTCGGTTTAGTTTGATTATTTTTGCTTAAAATCAAAATCAAAGCATATTTTATGGGTTTATAAAATGAAAAATCAAAATCAAATTAAAAAAATTAGATTTTTTTTTCAATTTAAGATTTAATTTGATTTTTTGATTTTTCGTGAACACCCTTGAGAGGAGAATGAGAAAAGGAGATCTCTAGAAAATATGAGAAAAATAAATGGGGAAAGAGGTGAAAAGGAGGACTATTAAATTAAAGTCCTGAAGAAGAAGGGGAAGGCAAATCTCATAAAATCTGCCCTGACCCCATACGTCAAAGAAAATCTCGGAAACTTAGGCAATAAGAATAGAAAAGTCAAAAAGGCAAAAATGGGCGGGGCCTATATATGAAAAAGAGGAAAAGAAATAAAGGGGGTAGATAGGGATTGGCAGGACAGTAAGAAAAAAAACATGTAGAAAAAGAAGATTTGTAAGTGTGAGTGTGTTCGTATTTATAAGGAGAAAATTAGTCAAAAGTGGAGTTTTTGAAGGAACGGTTATGGAATAGAACCTGTGAAGTAACTATACAGAAGGAATATGTAGAAAGAAATATCTAAAGAGATATCAGATTATATTACTTCTGCTCTTTCAATATTGCATCTGTGCATCTTATTTATAGGAGCAACATACAAATGATTTAACTTATTTAATTGACATGGGATATTTTGGGATATTTATAACTTAATGGATATCCACTACTTGGATATTTATAACACTCCCCCTTGAATGTCCATTAATACATGATGTACCTCGTTAAAATCTTATTTAAAAAAAAACCTGTGGGAAAAAGTCCTAATGAAGGAAAAAGAGTGCACATATCTAGAAATACGCTTTGAGAGTTGCCTCATTAAAAACCTTACCAAGAAAACTCAATGGGACAAAACTTGGTTAAGAAAAAAGAGTACAACGCGTATTTCACTCCCCCTGACGAAGACCAAGATTCAGATGTCGGAGTCTTCGCATTCCAATCTTGAATATCATCTTCTCAAGAGTTGAAGTTGGCAAAGATTTAGTGAACAAATCTGCAGGATTGTCACTTGAACGGATTTGTTGCACATCAATATCACCATTCTTCTGGAGATCATGTGTGAAAAATAACTTTGGTGAAATGTGTTTTGTTCTATCTCCTTTTATGAAACCTCCTTTTAATTGAGCTATGCATGCAACATTATCTTCATATAATACAGTGGGTATTTTTTGTATCACACTTCAAGCCACATCTTTCTCTGATGAAATGTATCACTGATCTCAACCACACACATTCTCTACTTGCTTCATGAATAGCGATTATCTCAGCATGATTTGAAGAAGTAGCAACAATGGACTATTTGGTCGATCGCCATGATATAGCAGTACCTCCGCATGTAAACAGATAGCTCGTTTGAGATCGAGCTTTATGTGGATCAGATAAATAACTTGCATCTGCATAACCAACAAGATCTGCACTACCTTTGTTAGTATAAAACAGACCCATATCGCTAGTTCCCTTCAGATATCGCAATATATGCTTAATCCCGTTCCAATGCCTCCGTGTAGGAGAAGAGCTATATCTTGCTAGCAAATTAACAGAAAATGCTATGTCAGGTCTTGTAGCATTAGCAAGATACATAAGTGTACCTATTGCACTAAGATATGGTACTTCAGGACCAAGTAGCTCTTTGTTTTCTTCTTGAGGTCGGAATGGATCTTTGCTCACTTCAAGTGAGCGAACAACCATAGGAGTACTTAAAGGATGCGAATTGTCTATGTAAACCCGATTTAAAACTTTCTCAGTATAGACAGATTGATGGATAAAGATCCCTTTTGCGAAATGTTCAATTTGCAGACCAAGACAGAGTTTTGTCTTTCCGAGATCTTTCATCTCAAATTCTTTCTTCAAATATTCAATCGCCTTTTGGAGCTCTTCTGGAGTTCCAATGAGGTTTATGTCATCAACATAAACAGCAAGTATAATGAACCCTGATTTTGTTTTCTTAATAAAAACACATGGACAAATGGCATCATTTATATATCCTTCATTTATCAAGTACTCACTTAGGCGATTATACCACATACACCCTGATTGTTTTAAACCATATAATGATCTTTGTAATCTGATTGAATACATTTTCCGAGAGTTTAAACCAAATGCTTCAGGCATTTTATATCCTTCAGGAATTTTCATATAAATTTCATTATCAAGTGAACCATAAAGATAAGCTGTAACCACATCCATAAGATGTATTTCAAGGGTTTCATAGGCAGCTAAACCCATGAGGTATCGAAATGTTATAGCATCCATAACTGGTGAATATGTTTCTTCATAGTCGACGCCGGGTCTTTGAGAGAATCCTTGTGCAACAAGGCGTGCTTTGTATCGCACAATTTCATTTCTCTCATTTCTTTTCCGTACAAAGACCCATTTGTGACCAACTGGTTTTACACCATTAAGCGTTTGGACTACAGGTCCAAAAACCTCACGTTTAGCAAGTGAATTCAATTCTGATTTAATTGCTTCTTGCCATTTTGGCCAATCATATCTTCGTCGACATTCTCCGACAGATTGAGGTTCCTGATCCTCACTGCCTTTTATAATATTTAGTGCAACATTATATGCAAAAATACTATTCACCACAATTTTCGAACGATATAGTTCTTCACTCACTGAAGTCTCGGGTTTGCTGATTTCTTCAAGAATATCAGAATTAATCAGATCTTGAATCTCTTCATGAGATCCTTTCATAGTGTCATTCTGATCATTGTTTGTATTTTTTTTTCTTGGATTTTTATCCTTGGAGCCCAATGGCCTACCACGCTTCAGGCGTGGATGAGATTCAGAGGCTATGACACTAGTAGATTGTCCCTTTGGAACATCAATTCGAATAGGCACATTCTCTGCAGGGATATGCGACATAGTTATTCTTTTCAAATCAGTAAATCCGTCTGACATTTGATTTGCTATTTTCTGTAAGTGGATGATCTTCTGGATCTCCTGCTCACATATAGGGGTACATGGATCAAAATGAGATAGTGATGGAACTCTCCACGCAATTTCTCTTTTGATTTCTTTTCTCTCTCCCCCTAATTGTGGAAAATTTGTTTCATCAAATCGACAATCTGCAAGTCGGGCAGTGAATAAATCTCCCGTCAATGGCTCAAGATAGCGAATAATGGAGGGTGATTCAAACCCAACATATATTCCTAACCTTCTTTGGGGGCCCATCTTAGTGCGTTGTGGTGGTGCTACAAGCACATATACAGCACAACCAAAGATTCGGAGATGAGCAATATTTGGTTCATGACCAAATACTAATTGTGACGGGGAGTATTTATTATAATGAGTCGGTCTAAGACGAACAAGAGATGCTGCATGTAAAATAGCATGACCCCAGACGGTTGTAGGCAACCGTATTTTCATAAGTAATGGTCTTGCTATCAATTGCACACGCTTAATAAATGATTCAGCAAGGCCATTTTGGGTATGAACATGTGCTACAGGATGTTCAACCTTTATCCCAACTGATAAACAATAATCATCAAAAGCTTGGGATGTAAATTCTCCAGCATTATCAAGACGTATAGCCTTTATAGGATAATCTGGGAAGTGTGCCCTTAAGCGTATTATTTGTGCCAATAATTTCGCAAACACCAGGTTGCGAGACGATATGAGGCACACATGAGACCATCTCGAAGACGCATCTATTAGAACCATAAAATATCTTAATGACCCACAAGATGGGTGAATAGGTCCACATATATCCCCATGTATACGATCTAGAAAAGCAGGGGATTCAATGTCAACTTTCATTGGTGATGGCCTGGTTATCAATTTGCCCTGATGACAAGCGACATATGAAAATTCACTTCTTTCAAGAATCTTCAAGTTCTTAAGTGGATGCCCTTTTGAATTTTCAATAATTCGTCTCATCATTATTGATCCAGGATGAACCATTCGGTCATGCCAAAGCACAAAAGTTCCTGAATCATTAAACTTCTGGTTTACGATTGAGTGTGCTTCCATTGTACTAATTTCTGCATAGTACAGGTCAGAAGACAAAGTTGGTAATTTCTCCAAAACATATTTCTGGCCGGAGACATTCTTTGTAATGATAAGATATTCATCATTTGTTTCATTTAATGTCTCAACGTGATACCCATTACGGCGGATATCTTTGAAACTCAACAAGTTTCTTGGGGATCTAGAAGAGAATAATGCATCTTCTATGACAAGTTTCGTCCCCTTAGGTAGAAATATAGTAGCTCTTCCGGAGCCTTCAATTAATTTCGAATTACCAGAAATTGTATTAATATTTCCCCTTTTTCTACGCAAGTGAGAAAAGTATTTCTCATCTTTGAATATAGCATGCGTTGTTCCACTATCAATCACACAAATATCTTCATGATTGGTCATTGATCCAAATAATATTTGAGGATTTTCCATATATTCTTCAAAACGAAAGAATAGGCAAAGTAAACATCGAGGTAGATATTTTGATTAGACAAAGTATTACACACACTTTATTACATATATATGGAAACATAACCACAATAGCTAATACAAACGACATGTATGAAATATCTAAGTTAATACAGATCCATCACCGATCAGATGATCTATTTTCCCTTCAGGGAGTTCAAAGAAATCTGTCACATCTAGATGCATGGGCTCAACATTATCTTCAGAAATACAATTTGCTTCGGCATCCTTTTCTGCCCTTTTGAGGGAGGCTTAATATAGCTCAACAAGGTGCTTTGGCGTACGACAGGTACGTGACCAGTGCCCTTTTCCTCCACACCGGAAGCATTTATTTTCTGAATTTTTCTTTTGCACAACTTCATGCTTTTCATTCTTCCTTTTACACTGCTGGTGGTGAAGGGTATTATATGCTGCAAAACGATAATCATGATTAAAATCCCTTCCTCGACCACGACCATGACCACGACTGGGGCCACGACCTCTTCCACGCCTAGAATGGCGAAAATTTGCCTCATTCACTTCAGGGAATGGGGCAGTACCAGTGGTTCGGCTTTCATGATTTTTCATCAGTAATTTATTATGTTGTTCAGCCACTAGAAGATGTGAGATTAGATCAGAATATTTCTTGAACTTCATCTCTCGATATTGCTGCTGCAGGAGCATACTCGAGGCAGGAAAAGTGGAGAATGTTTTCTCCAGCATATCATCATCAGTAATATTTTCACCACATAATTTCAGTTGAGAAATAATTTTAAACATTGTAGAATTATATGCCTTAACAGATTTAAAATCTTGGAACCTTAAATGGAGTCAATCAAAACGTGCTTGTGGAAGTATGACCATCTTCAGGTGATCATATCTATCTTTCAGGTCATTCCACAGCGTAAGAGGATTTTTAACCGTCAGATATTCCATTTTTAAATTCTCATCAAGATGATGGCGGAGGAATATCATTGCCTTAGCACGGTTTTGGTTTGATGCTTCATTTTTATCTTTGATGGTGTCTTCCAGACCCATCGCATTAAGGTGAATCTCGGCATCAAGAATCCAAGACATATAGCTATTGCCGGATATATCTAAGGCTACAAATTCACGTCTAGAAAGATTTGCCATTAGTAATGGAAAACAAATAAATCAATACCTTCGAGGCTTGTAAAGTATTTGCTCGAGATGACAGAGTCTCGTGCTGATAACGTGTTATGGAATAGAAACTATGAAGTAAATACACAGAAGAAATATGTAGAGAGAATATGTAGAGAGATATCAGATTATATTACTTCTGCTCTTTCAACATTGCATCTGTGCATCCTATATATAGGAGCAACATACAAATGATTTAACTTATTTAATTGACATGGGATATTTTGGGATATTTATAACTTAATGGATATCCACTACTTGGGATATTTATAACAGGAACATGTTTCCCCTTTTTTCGGGTGAAATAAGAGATGTGATTTGATGATCTAATAATTTGCACACGGTGAATTTTAAAATGACTATGAATTAATTGTATTTGCAATAAACTCTGTATTAACATTACTATTATATGTATATATATAAGTGAGGATAGTGAGTTTTTATAGTTCTCACGTACTCACAACTCACTAATAACTCTAATAAGATGCTTACATATGGTTTTTCCAATTGACTTCTCGTTGCATATTTTTATTTTTCATTTTTTATTTTTATTTTTTGCTCTCATTCATTTTTTGAGACCACTCCACATGAATTTTTATAATGCCAACTTTTTATAGGCCACACATGAATTTATTTTTATATCTTTACCTCTAATTGAAGTTTTTATGACTTTGTGAATCCCCATACATATTGATAAATTTGAGAACTTTAGGAATTTTTTTACGCCACTAAAAATAATAATATCATGAAAAAAGTTATAGTGGACCCCAAAGCATACCCATATATATTTGAGTTTTTATTATTAAAATTGTTCTAAAATATACCTGTCCTTAGGAATTTATTATAGACACGTAAAGAACTATCCCGTCACTGAGAAGCTATTCATCGGAGGAGATTTCAATGGGCACATTGGGTCAATTTCAGGGGGATATGACGATGTGCATGGAGGTTGTGGTTTCGGGGACAGGAACGGAGGAGGAGTTGCACTGTTGGATTTTGCAAAAGCCTTTGGGCTGATGGTGGCCAATTCGAGTTTCCCGAAGAAAGAGGAGCATTTGGTAACCTTTCGTAGTTCGGTGGCTAAGACGCAGATAGACTTTTTACTCCTTAGAAAGGACGATAAAGGTCTTTGTAAAGACTGCAAGGTGATCCCGAGTGAGAATGTAACGACCCAGCATAAGCTCTTGGTGATGGATTTAGAAATCAAGATGAGGAAGAGAAAGAGGGTCGTGGATGACAGGCCTAAGATCAAATGGGGGAGTTTGACCATGACGGGTGCCTTGGAGATGGGGGAGAAGCTGAGATCTATGAGAGCCAAGGAGAGTAGTGGGGAGGCGACCAATATGTGGGATAGGACGGCCAGTTGCATTAGGGAAGTAGCTAGAGAGGTGCTGGGGGTCTCGAAGGGTAGCTGTGGTCGGTACCGAGGGGACTGGTGGTGGAATGGAGGAGTTCAAGAGAAGGTGGAAGCAAAAAAGGTGGCGTATGCGAAGTTGGTAAACAACAAGGATGATGAAGAGAGGCGAACGAATAGGGAATTGTACAAGATGGCGAGGAAGGAGGCAAAGCTAGCGGTTACGGCGACAAAGACAGCAGCTTTTGAACGCCTGTATGCAGAACTAGAGAACAAAGGCGGGGATAAGAAGTTGTACAGACTAGCCAAGGTGAGGGAGAGAAAGGCGCGTGACTTGGATCAGGTGAAGTGCATCAAGGACGAGGATGGTAGGGTACTAGTGGAGGACGCTCTCATTAGACGGAGATGGCAGTCATACTTCCACAAACTCTTGAACGATGGAGGGGACAGAGATATTGTGTTGGGAGATTTGGAGTACTCCGAGAGGTGTCGTGATTTTGGATATTGTAGGAATATAAAGGTTGAAGAAGTTAAAGGTGTTGTTCGTAAGATGAGTAGGGGAAGAGCGACCGGGCCTGATGAGATTCCGGGGGAATTTTGGAAGACTGCAGGCAGGGCAGGTTTAGAATGGTTGACTCGACTCTTTAATGTCATCTTTAAGACGACTAAGATGCCCGAAGAATGGCGATGCAGTACAATGATTCCATTGTACAAGAACAAGGGCGACATTCAAAGTTGCAACAACTACAGAGGGATCAAGCTGCTAAGCCACACTATGAAAGTGTGGGAAAGGGTGGTGGAGATGAGGGTGAGGAGAGGCGTGTCTATCTCAGAGAACCAGTTCGGATTCATGGCGCGGCGCTCAACTATAGAAGCTATTCATCTTGTACGAAGACTGGTGGAGCAATACAGGGAGAGGAAGAGGGACTTGCACATGGTATTCATCGACCTAGAAAAGGCATACGACAAAGTGCCGAGAGAGGTTCTATGGAGATGCATGGAGGCTAGAGGTGTACCTGTGGCGTACAGTAGGGTGATCAAGGACATGTATGATGGGGCCAAGACCAGGGTAAGGACTTTGGGAGGAGACTCAGAGCACTTCCCAGTGGTGATGGGGCTGCATCAGGGATCAGCTCTTAGCCCATTTTTATTCTCCTTGGTGATCGATGGATTGACGTGGCAAATTCAAGGTGAGGTGCCATGGTGTATGTTATTTGCAGATGACATAGTCCTGATTGACGAGTCTCGCAGCGGGGTTAACGCTAAGCTGGAAGTTTGGAGACAAACTCTGGAGTCTAAAGGGTTTAAGTTGAGTACTTGGAGTGCAAGTTCAGTGGTATAGTACATGAGGCTGACGTGGAAGTGAAGCTTGGCACCCAGGTCATATAGAAGAAAGATAGTTTCAAGTACCTTGGGTCTATTATACAAGGAAATGGGGAGATTAATGAGGACGTCACACGTCGTATTGGTGCAGGATGGATGAAATGGAGGCTTGCCTCCGGAGTGTTGTGTGACAAGAAGGTGCCACCGAAACTTAAAGGCAAGTTCTACAAAGTGGTGGTTAGACCAGCTATGTTGTATGGGGCGGAGTGTTGGCTAGTCAAGAAATCTCATGTTCAGAAGATGAAAGTGGCGGAAATGAGAATGCTGCGATGGATGTGTGGGCACACTAGGAGTGATAGGATTAGGAATGAAGTCATCCGAGACAAGGTTGGAATAGCCTCAGTGGAAGACAAGATGCGGGAAACGAGGCTGAGATGGTTTGGACATGTGATGCGGAGAGATGAAAATGCCCCAGTGCGGAGGTGCGAGAGGTTGGCCAGCGACGGCTTCAGAAGAGGTAGAGGTAGGCCGAAGAAGTATTGGGGGGAAGTTATTAGACAGGACATGACGCATTTTCTGCTTACGGAGGACATGACCTTAGATAGGAGGGTGTGGAGGACTCATATTAGGGTAGAAGGATAGTAGTTAATCGCGTTTATCCTCCCTTGAGAGTAGTTATGTTGTTGTATAGTTTCTTGTCTCTTGATTTCTGCGAGTTTCTGCGAGTATCTGTTGGTTTATAATGGCTTATTTACTTTCATTGTTTTCATTTTCATAGTTATTCATAGCAGTTAATTCTCCTTTTACCATGACTTTCTTGCTTTGTTATTCCTTGTTTTCATATTGTTTTCGATACGCTTGATCATATCTAACCTTTGTCTTGTCTTGTCTTTCTTTCTCTCCTCTCTTGAGCCGAGGGTCTTTCGGAAACAGCCGCCCTACCTTTCAAGGTGGGGGTTAGGTCTGCGTACACTCTACCCTCCCCAGACCCCACATAGTGGGATTATACTGGGTTTGTTGTTGTTGTTGTTATTGTTGTTGTTGTAAAGAACTATCCCGTCATTCAAATTCTATCTTAATATAAGCTTAATTATTGAATTAAAATATTATTCTTATAATACTATTTAGTATTTGTTGATATTTTTTTTACTAATTATCATTTGCTATTTTCAATTTTTATTCGTCTAGTTAGACGCAAAGTTGTTTTATTTTCTCTTGTAATTTTGTGTCGTACATGGTGACAAAATAAGTAATTAACAAAGATTTCACTTAAGGTAGAATTTAGTTTTAAATTAAAGGAATAAATACATATAAACTTATATTAATGTTAAATACTTTGACAATGTATAATGTAAATTATAGTCCTTTCGTCTCAATCGAAAAATGAACTTCGAAGTACAGTACTAATTAATCAAATACTATATGCGCACACTTTTAACATAAAACTTGTCTAATAACTTACTATATTAGAAGAGGAACTATAAAATATTATTTTTATCTATATTCTAAAGATGTTTGAAAAAATATTATAGTTAAAGAAAATACAGTTTGATCTTCAAACAGTAACAATTCTAGACAATTGTAAAAAGTATATTTTTTACTTTTTTAATATTAAAATATTTTGTAGAATACCGGATAATCAATATTTAATATAATTTAGGACACAATAGTTAAGTTCAACATGAAAAAGTCATTACAATGATGATTTCATAAAAAGGTTCATTAAATTAAAAAAAAGGAAAAAATATTATTTTTTAATGTGTATCTTTTGGAAGGAAAAAAAAAGCTTAGCGTAAGAACAATTTAATTTTATTGACTTTTCAGTATTTTCCGTGATTTAATTTGAAAGGAGTTCTACAGAAATATCTTTTAATATAAAGACTTTTAACTATTTATATTTATTATAAGTTAACTTTGTTGATTTCTCATTCCACAATATCTTCGCATTAAATATTTTTGACATTAATTGAATACTGTAATATCTTTTGGTAAAAAAAATAAGTTATCCAATATGGGTTCAATTCAAAAAACCAAGTGAAAATAATATAACAAATGAAAATCTCAATTGAGATTATTGGAGACTTTTAATCTCAAAAGATATAAGTAAGATATTAATTAGAAGAGTTTTCTATTGTTTGATTTTTTTTTAAAATCTAATACAACTAAGAAAATGTTTTCTAATTTTTATATACGTTTATGTACTTTAAAAGTTTCGAAGTCTTTTGAAAGTGTCAAATTAATGTTATAAAAATAAAGAAGCAAGAACAATTTTTTTTTAAATAGCTACAAATTAAATTTCTAACATCGGTTTAGGCTCGGGCTTAGCACGGACCAAATAACACTAGTATAACTGATATACATAAAAAAATGTAAGTACCGATATGTAATAAGAAAAAAATGTAAATAAAAAGGTTATTGATATTTAAAAAAATATAATGTGCTGTAAAGAAATTAAAATATAATTATTTAGTGAAATAAAATTGAAGTGTTGTGTTGCGTACATGTGCAGCTGATTCTGAAGAAGGTAATGGTTAATGAAATTAATTTAAATGATAATAAATTGATAAAAATCCTAATATTTGCATAAATAACGATAATTATCAATAAATTGTGTTAAAATTGAAAAATGTGTCAAAAATATTATTTTTTTGTGCTATTTAACAATCAAGGAGCCCTAAGACGCTAATTTCAAGCACTATGAGCCAAAATTGGGTATCAACATGTGTGATCATAAATCATCTCATTAAGCATAGAAATGAGAAATTTTAAGGTCAAATTATTTCTTAAAGAGTTAATGGTTCAAAACACACATAAACTATCACATGTTCATAAGTTTCACACCTTAACTAAACTATTTATTGTTTCATTTACCTATCTATACTATCACTTTATTTATATAAATTATGCGGAATTGAAAATAACTAACCAAACACAGGTATTTGGTGTACTGAACATTTTGCTTAATTTATACTGAATTCATTTCTTTGTTTTTCCCATGTAAAGATGGGTAGCTTCAGCTGTTAAGAGAAGTGTAAAGGAAATTGAATTCTACACAAGTGGAACTAATGGTAACCTATTTACGATTCCAACTATTAAATGTGACAGTTTTTCCTCTTTTTTTTTTTCAATTCCAAAAGAATGATTTACTCTTATTCCGATGATTTATTTTATTTTAGAAGTATTTGTTTCATTTTTAAATCCTGCACTCACTAAAATACCATCACACACTGCAACAATAACAACAAGCCCAGTATAATCCAACCATGTGAGGTCTGTGGAGGGTAGAGTGTACGCAGACCTAACCCCCACCTTGAAAGATAGAGTGGCTGTTTCCGAACATCACACACAACAAGAAGAAAAAAAATTGCCAAACAATTTTTTTGTTGTTGCCATAGTATTGATTATTATTGCAAAAAGTATTTTTGGTAACAAAATTTTGTTTGATGTTGCATAAACTTTTCCTATCGGTTGTTATTGCAACGATGTGCAACAACTTTTTTTTGTTGCCAAAAATATTTTTTGCAACAATAATCAATACTATGACAATAAAATTAAATTGTTTGAATACAAAAAAAGGTTCATTTGTCAATAATAAAATTAAATTATTTTCAAATATTAAATTTTGAGAACAATATAATTCTTACTGTCAAAGAATTGTTGTAATTTCTGTAATTTCTTGTAGTGACAAAAATTAAGACTAATGGAGTAAGTGAATTTTGACCAAATCCTTCAATAAAATCGCCGACAACTTGAACTAAATTTGTAGAGAAAGACTTTGAGATGCAAAAGAAGAGAACCTAAGGGTGCATTCGGTATGGAAGAAAATGTTTTCCTAGAAAATGTGTTCTTGAAAAATAAGTGAATTTATACTTATTTTTTCATATTCGTTTGGGTAGCGGAAAATAAGTGAATTTCTTACTTATTTTCTCATGTTCATTTGGTTGGTAGAAAATATTTTATACTTTCAGGAAAATACCCACCCAAATCCCACAACTTCACCCCAACCCCACCACCCCATACCACACCAACCTCCCCACCCCCTGCGCCCAATTTTTTTTTTTGAAGTTTTAAATTTTCTTTTCTGGATTTTCTAAACTATCACACCCCCTAAAAATAATTCTTAAAAAAAGTTTTAAAAGTTACTTTTTTCGGATTCTTACACCACCCACCCCCTCAAATAACCACACAAACTTTTAATTTTTATAATTTTTTAATAAAAGTAAAATTAAATATGAAGTAAAAAATTTGGAGCTGGGGGAGGGAAGGAATAGGGGCGCGTGCAGGGGATGGGTGTAGAGAATCAAAAAATAAAACTTTTTTTAAATTTTTTTTTTGGGGATGGGGGGTGTGTGGGGAGTGGAGCGGTGGGGATAGGGTGCGACATGAGGGGAGTGGTGCGTGGGTTGGGCGGTGACGTGGCGCATCATTGCGGAAGTGGTGCATGGGTTGTGGGAGTGGTTGAGGGTGACATGGTGCATGGTTGCGGAAGTGGTTGAGGTTTGGTAGTTGGGGGTGGGGGTGAGTGGTGCAAAAAACAAAAAAAAAAAAATTTATAACTTTTTTTTCAAAATAAAATTAATTTTTTTTGGGGGGTGGAGTGGGGTGGTGGAAGTAGTTAGGGTTTGGTTAGTTGGGGATGGGGGTGGAGGTGGGACGTGGGAGGTGGGTGGTGCAAAAGATTAAAAAAAAATATTTTTTTTAAAAATAAAATTAATTTTTTTTGGAGGGTAGGGGTGTGGCAGGGGGTGCGGTTGGGGTGGAGTGGTGAGAGTGGTTGAAATTTGCTAGTTGGGGATGGGTTGGTGGAATGCACTGTGAACTTATTTTTCCTATTTTTATTAGAAAAGTCATTTTTTTCATTTTTAAGATACTTATTTTCCTAAAAAATATATTTTTTAAAATTTTTAATCAAACAAACATAAAAAAATTAAAAAATATTTTCCAGAAAATGTTTCTTTCTTACCGAACACACCCCAAAATAAAAAGTTGTTGAGGTCTTCACTTAATTTCTACCAAAAGCAAGTTGTACGAAAAAAGCTAAAAGTAATTTCCAAGAACGTGAAGAATAGTGCATGCTTGCATTTAGTTGTCTTGACCCAAGAATTAAATTTCCAATCAGAAACCATAAAAAGCTGAGGGTATATGTAGCTCTAATTAACTGCGCTAGCCTCTTTACTAAAAATCATCCTGTCATTCTTGCGATGATAATAATAGTGATATTTTTTAAATTTAATAATAGTTTAACTATAAACTTTTTAGTTTACTCTATTGCGATGATTTATTTTATTTTTGAAGTATTTGTTTCATTTTTAAATTCCGTATTCATTAAAATATCATTACATAAATCAAGACGAATGGAGTTAGTGAATTTTGAACAAAGTCTTCCAATGCAATTGCTGACAATGTGAACTAAATTTGTAGAGAAAGACTTGAGAAGCAAAAAAAGAGAACCCACAAACAACTTGCTGAGGTCTCCACTTTAATTTCTATCGAAGGCAAGTTGTACGAAAAAACCCAAAAGTAATTTCCAAGAACGTGAAGTATTCTTTAGTTGACTTGACCCAGCCATGAAAGCTGAGGGTATATGTAGCTCTTATTCATTACGCTGGTCTTTTACCAAAAATCATCCTTTCATTCTTGCATCATATCAAACCTTAATTCATCCCTTCATCAAACCTTAATATATCCATGGATTCTCGATTCACTCAAGGACAATCGTCTACATCCTCCAATGCTCGATTTACGCAAGGAGTATTATCTACACCCTACGATACTACATTCTCCGATACTGAAGGAGAATCATCTCCATCCTACTATACTCCAGGGGAGTCATTTACATTCTCCGATACTAAAGGAGAATCATCTCCATCCTACGATACTCCAGGAAAGTCATTTACATTCTCCAATACTGAAGGAGAATCATCTACATCCTCTAAGTTCTTTTATCATGTATTCCTGAGTTTTAGCGGTGAAGACACCCGAAAAAAATTTGTAGGCCATCTTGAGAACAGATTGTGTCAAGTTGGATTCCAAATCTTCAAAGATGATAAGAGTGTGAGAAAGGGTGATGTGATTTCAATGGCACTAGAGAAAGGTATTGAAAATTCAAGGATTTCCATTGTCGTTTTGTCAACAAATTATGCTTCGTCTCGTTGGTGTCTTGATGAATTAGTTAAAATTCTTGAATGCAAAGAGAAGTTAAAGCAGAAAGTCATGCCTATTTTCTATGATGTTGAACCAAGTGAAGTGCGAAAGCAAACTGGGAAATTCGGTGAGGGATTTGCCAAACTCAAGGAACAATTTGGGGACCAAAGTATGGAGAAGTGGAAAGCTGCACTTACTGAAGTTGCAAATATATCTGGAAGGGAATTGCGAATAGTTGCTAACGGGTATTGTTTTTTTATTCAATTATTTTAGTTTATTTGCTATTTGTCCTTATTGTTTACACTTTTTTTTAAACCAAAATCCATTCACCTAGGCTTTCATCTCTCTGGTGATGGAGGGTTGGCAAGACCCCTACCACGTCCATTGAAATCCAAAAAGTTACAATCAAATGGATGGGGACATAGAGCCTAACCTCCTTAAAAATTTTAGGACAAGAGAACCTGTCCCTATTAAGCTTATCGATCAAGAGATCTTACACAGAACTTAACTAATGCATTAATACTATGAATAGTTAATACATTTAAATAGCAGCTGACTCAAGGAGGATCAAAATGCCAAGTAGCCTTCTTTTTTATTCTTCTTCCGAAGGATGGAAAATCCAGTTTATTCATCCCCAAGGGGCCTCTCTAGCCACTGTAGGCAGATCTCCTTCATGCAAAAAAAATCTTGGGACCTGATTTTCAGTAGCATATTTGGCTAGAGCATCCGTCACTTCATTTTCTTCCCTGTAGCTATGTTTAATTGTGATACTTCTCTGTGAGAGTTTGGACTGGATTTCTTCAATGATACATTGTATCCTCCAAGGAGGTGTAATAATACCATTGATTATTCTAACCACTATCGTGGAGTCCAATTCCATGATAGTATATATAGCTTAAATTATTTCATAAAATGTCCTATATGAACAGGCAAGTTATCTATTTTACTCCTTCAAATTGGATTTCCCCATCACGTACCTACCAGAATTATGATACCGCTTAGCTTCATCCCACTGTGTTATGCCTTCAGTATTGAATTTAATTTGTCCATCAAATAATTTCAAATATCAGAAGTTTCTTTTCTTTTAACTTTCAACTTTGCTAAAAATCGATAGGTGCGAATCAGAATTTATTGAATTTATTATACAAGATGTCGAAACAGAGGTCAGCCAGACACCTCTAGATGTTGCTTCTCACCCAGTTGGAGTAGATTCTCGTGCCAAAGTTATAGAGTCGATTTTGCGAAATGGACAATGTGAAGATGAAGCTCGCATGGTTGGTATACATGGAGTTGGTGGAATTGGAAAAACAACTCTGGCAAAAGAATTGTACAATCGGTTATCTCAACGTGTAAACTTCGATGGTAGTTTCTTCCTTTCAAATGTTAGGTCAGAAGAAAAAAATCATCCACACAAACTACAAAAGAAAATTCTCAAAAAACTTCTCAAAACCAAGGATGTCAAAGTTGACAATGTTGATGACGGCATCACTAAAATCAGAACTAGACTCCGGTCAAAGAAGGTTCTACTTGTTCTTGATGACGTGGATCATATAGACCAATTAAAATACTTAGCAAGAGAAAGAAGTTGGTTTGGTTCGGGTAGTATAGTAATCATTACGACCCGAGACAAGCGAGTGCTAGATCGGTTTGGAGAAAAAGACCTGAAATATGAGGTTGAACTACTAAATGAAGGTGAAGCTATGTTACTTTTTTGTATCCATGCTTTTGGCATTCCTATTCCACCACAAGATTATGTTAATTTGGCACAAGACATAATCAAATATTCAGGTAGGCTACCATTAGCTCTTGTGACATTGGGGTCACATTTGCATGGAAGATCAATAGAAGAATGGACCGACGAATTCAAAAGACTAAAAGATATTCCTCATGAAGATATTCTAAAGATTCTCAAGATAAGCTTTGATGGACTTGAGCTTTATACAAAGACTGTTTTTCTTGATATTGCATGCCCCTTTCAATATTTAAAAGAAAAAGAAGTTACCAGTATACTAAATGCATGTGGTTTTCATGCTAAATGTGAAATTGCAACTTTAATCCAAAAACACTTGCTCCAAAGGGATGGTCACTGCTTGGTGATGCATGATCTAGTGCGAGATATGGGAAGAGAAATTGTTCACTTGGAATCTCCTCAATGCCCCGGAGGACGGAGCAGATTGTTCATCCCTGAAGATGTCAGTGCTGTTCTACTAGGAAATACCGTCAGTAAATCCTTTTCTTATTTAATTTATTTGCTTATAACTTCTGCTATCATCATAAGAATTAAATTCATTAGTGCTTCGTCTCTGGTTGTAGACTAGAAATGACATTTGCTAAAAAACTTTAATTAGGAAGGGTTTTAACTATTTTACCTTTATTTACGTTTTAAGATGTAATATGTCTTCATTTAATATTTATTCTATTTATGTGTCATTTCCAACAATATTGAGATGTTCATAGAATTATGCTTTAAGCACAATTACTACTAAGGGTATGATAGGAAAAAAATAGTTAATTTTGTCTTGAACTTTTAAATGATAAATAATTTAAGATAACTATTTTTAGAAATCACGACTGATAAGTTGACCGGAGAGCAACATACTTATGGGCATAGACCATATTTCTCCAAGTCTAGTTATTCAAAGATATTTGGCTTATTCAAAGATATTTGGCTTTATCTTTTTTCTTTTTTCTTTTCTCAATTCATCATTTTATGTTTTGTATATTTTATTGTTTAACTATGTTCTTACAGACTTTCTGTGATTATCTAATTGCGGAAGAATCAGGCATGTGAACTTTTGAAAAGTGTTATAAATAGGTACATATGTGGAACGTTTATGTTATTATTTCTAGAACTATATATATATATATATATATATATATTCTACCTTTAATTGGTGCCATTATCAGGTTGGTAGATGCAAGTTGTTCTCTTTTTTTCATCTTTTTTCTTTCCTTATGATATTATCATGTGAACTTATTGAATTCTGCTTGCTAATTTTTGAAAGACTCATCTTAGCTTTTTGAGCAATTTTACTTTCTCTTCTAACATCCTATGATGTGTAATTTCATTTTTCTTGATACATCGTGTATTCTTTTTGTTTGTCCCCCAATTTGTATATATACTCCCTTTGCTCCAATCTATGTGATAATTTTCGCTTCTCTAGATTTAAACTATATGAACTTTGACTATTTTTTAATGTATCTTTTTTATCAAATTGATATAATTAGAAAAGATGTAACTTATAGTAGTACTCTTCATGTATTTCAAATATATAAATTTTAATATAAGATTGAGTTAATGTAATACTGCCTCCGGATCAAAAAAAGAGATTACTTAGCTTTTTTTTCTTGGATAAAAAAAAGTTTACTTAGCAAATTAAGAAAGAATTAACCTTTTATTTTCATATTTGCCTGATTAAATCTCAATATCTATATAATTAGAGGTAAATTACCTATTTTTATCTAGGAGTCAGTATTTTCTTAAGAGGTGTCAATATTTTCTTAAGAGGTGTGCAAATGACTAAGTGGATTCTTTTTTTAATCAAAGAGTATAATTTAGCTTCAAAGTTTAATTAATTTGACTCTCAAAAAATAAAAAGTATCACATAAATCATAAATCAGTGGGTAAACCATTTTCTCTCTCTTAATTTCTGGGACTTAACCTTACCTTAAGATACTTTTATTTTAACTGAACTACAGGGTACCGAGAAAGTAGAAGTACTGATGTGTAAACCTTGGGCATTAAAGGGTGTGAGCACTGAGGCATTTCAGAACATGAAAAATCTTAGGGTGCTTGAAATCCATGGTTTATGTGTGAGTGGAGATTTTGGGCTGTTCCCCAAGAAGCTCAAATGGTTGTCTTGGGAATTCTGTCCTTTAAAACGTATACCATCAAATTTTCCAGCCGCGAATCTTGTATTTCTAGATTTGCAGTTCAGTGCTATCAGAGAGTTTGATCTGAATTTGCAGGTTTGTTACCCAATTCTATAATTTCATGTGTACTCTTGTTGCAATTACCGAGTGAAGAAAATCTTACTTGAAACTGTATTTGGTTTACATTTAGTGCTGCCCAATGTTGAAGTTGCTGGATCTCTCTGATTGCCAGCACCTCAGAAAAACCCCAAAGTTCAATGGTGCAGAAAGTCTTGAGACTTTGCTGCTTCATCATTGCTTAAGTCTGACGGAGATCGATCAATCAATATGCCAGCTGAAATCCCTTCAAGTCTTGGACATTAGTAGCTGCGAGAAGGTACAAACACTACCATCAAATTTTCCACCTGCGAATCTCGTATTTCTAAATATGCGGGGGAGTGCTATCAGAGAGTTTGATCTGAATTTGCAGGTTTGTTACCCAATTCTATAATTTCATGTGTACTCTTGTTGCAATTACCCAGTGAAGGAAAATCTTACTTGAAATTGTATTTGGTTTACATTTAGTGCTGCCCAATGTTGAAGGTGCTGAATCTCTCTGATTGCCGACGCCTCAGAAGTACTCCAAAGTTTAATGGTGCAGAAATTCTTGAGATTTTGCTGCTTAAAGATTGCACATGGCTGACGGAGATCGATCAATCAATATGCCAGCTGAAATCCCTTCAAGTCTTGGACATTACTGGGTGGCGTCAGTTACAAACACTGCCAGTTGACCTTGGAGATGTGCAAAGTCTAAGATCTCTTCGTGCAAGTAAGACGGGTATAAAACAATTACCTAAATCTGTTGAAAAGCTAAAAAATCTTGAAACTTTGGAATTGGGATTTTTGAATTACGGAAGGAGTTTTCCTCAAATAGGAGTCATAGAATCCTCTCCGACTTCTCTTTATTATGGTTTGTCTGAGGCTGATATTCATGTGGATATTGGGAGTTTATCCTCCTTGATATCTTTAGATCTGAGTGGCAACAGTTTTCATCATCTACCCTTTGATTTTTCTAAGTTACGATTCTTGAAGGTCTTGCGTTTGAATGACTGTAAGAATCTTCAAACACTCCCGTCAGTATCAAATTTAGAGAATCTTGAAACTCTCGAACTTACAAATTGTGAGAATCTTCAAACACTCCCGTCAGTGTCAAATTTAGAGAATCTTGAAACTCTCCAACTTACAAATTGTGAGAATCTTGAAACACTCCCGTCAATATCAAATTTAGAGAATCTTGAAACTCTCGATCTTAGGAATTGCAAGAAGTTGGTCGACATTACAGGGTTGGACAACCTCCCTTCTATAAAGCGGATCGACATGATCGGTTGTGGCTTTCTGCCGAATCCTTTCAATGAAGGCTTCTTTAGTGCACACGCTCAACCATTTCCATCTAGAAACTATCCACATAAGGTTAGTCTCTCTCTCTCTCTCTCTCTCTCTCTCTCTCTCTGTCTCTATCTCTCTCTCTCCTATCATATTATTAACGATCTTGTGTCTTTGTCTGATGAAGCAGGGGTTCAAAATTAAACTCCAATGCAATGAGATTCCAGATTGGTGCAGCAACCAAGTTGCAACTCCATCTATCTGTTTGACTGTCCCCAGACATGATAAGGAGTATAAGTTCTTAGGAATGGTTCTTTGGCTTGTTTGCGACTCTTGGAGGGGAAGGTTTGTTGTTTCTGTATCCCATAGAGAGAGAGAATCTATGCCGTGGTCTTACGATATTGGTGACCATGGAGAACTATCATGTGTATATTACATATCTTACTTAGATAGACCTTTTGATGGCCAAATGATCAAAGGTGGGGAAAAGATAACAGTCCACCGGGATGACAAGTGGTTCTCTGGCATAGATATAAAGAAGATAGGGATACATCTGTTATACTTAGACCAACATGGTAATGTTACATCTTTGCCGAGAAAGGTGGATCATTCTTATTCTAAGTTTCCAGAAGAATGTTCAGCAGGGCATAAAAGAGCAAAGTTGATTTGAACGAGTCAGCCCCCGTTCGCTCCAGTCAATTCTTGAGTTTAGTCGATCCTGGTATCTGGGAGATAAACCTCATTTATGGAGTGTCGCAGCACAGGTAAAGGAATGAAAATTCCAAACTGCTCTTTTTTCAACCACATTATGCGCGATTAGCTTGATCGGGGTGTGGATAGAGGAGCAAGTTTGGAAATACTGAAGAAGGACCATTTGTTATTCACTTTTTAAATTTTAGATAATGTACGGACAATGAATTAAAAACCTCAATTTTTTTTCATAAGTATAAATTCCCAGTGTAATCCCAAGTCATCCGTAATATGTCCAACTTAGTATATGTACGAGGACTTATGTGGGCCTCATTTTGGTTTGTGACTAATTTAAGTAATTAGTACTTCAATTGTGTGGCTAAAAGCACATTGGTGAAATTGCTTTGGGCCTTAAACTTAGGCAGCATGCCAAAAGATAGTTTGCAACTACAAACTAGGTGTAAAGTTAAGAAGCATTTGAGAATCAAGTGCTTAAAGTTTGTCAGCATATACTGGGGAATGTCTATCAATTAAAGCAAAATATACTGGGGAAAGTACGTTCCCGCAGCTACCATACTCTCATCTCCAGATTGCCGATAACTTGTCCTGTTTTGTAGATAAACTTATTTTGTCTCATATTTGGTTTGTGACTAATATTTTACTTGCATCTCATAGTATCTGCGGGAAGCAATCTGCGAGTTGCTTTTGCATCCGCATCTGTGGTTGCGCAACATATCAAACTGTCTTGTGGCTTGCTACTTTGCCACTGTGACCGAGGCTTGTAAAGAAAACCTTAAGGGAACTTACTATTTGATGAGGTCAAGTAGACTTTTCTTCATTGCTACTTCCCTTTTTTGTCCGCTGAAGGTGCTGCAGACTGATGATGCTGCCTGTGATCTCAGTACTGAAAATCTTGTCTTTTCAATTTGCGCTCTGCATTCATTCTTAGGAAAATATGAATGTAAAGATCAAGACAAGTTCTGGTCCACCTTTGAACACGATGAGCAGGGTCATTTACTTAGGCTTTTCAAACAGTTTGATTTAAGGAAACTCTCATGTCCGACCTTAGCGGTAAAAAAGATGAAAGCCAGCGCTACTTGGTCATTTCCTATTTGCTTAAGACAATTGGGAAGATTTCCCTTCATGTGGAGGATATGCAGGTGGGTGGTTAATATATATTAAAGGGTATCTCTGTTTGCTCAACTCAAAATTTCTTAGCCTAGTCATCGCTATTTTATTCACTTTCTCGTTTTTTCGAACTATACGTAACATTTTTGGCCTCACTCTCCCATATGTTGTGCGAGGAGCGAGTGTCTCATGGTGGGGAATGTGTGTCTTCTTTTGCAGATGAAAATTATCTTCACTTGTTTCAAAGCAATTTCACCAAAGCTTATAAATCAGAATAGATTGTTGTCCCCTGACGGTGAGGTTGATTGCCAAAGCTTTGCATACCATATGCTGTTGCCACTGTACAAAGTTTGTGAAGGATTTGCTGGAAAAGTTATATCAGGTATGTCTCTCATGTAGTTATATCAGGTATGTCTCTCATGTCGATTGATTCAATCTCTTGCAAGCTTATTGTTTTAAGGTCCATACTATCTTTGATGCAAAGTGGTAGTTGCACAAGTTTATGATGTTACCTTTTAGCCATTTCGTTCAAGTCATAATCCAAGATTTGTTGGCTTGAAAGCACTTCTAGCAAAAAAAAAAGGTGGACAAAGGGATACACTTCATTTTGAAAGAAAGGTGACGGATCCATGCATTCTGTTTGTCAGGAATTTGGAGCAGTCTAAGTTTCCGTTAAGTCAATTTTCCCACCGTTTACAAAATGCTCGTCACCTTCTTCTTGGTTTCAGAGTAATTAAATGCATATGTAATGATTACATTTGCGTTGTGTCTACAGATGACATGAAACAAATGGCTGAAGAAGTGCGGGGGAGCATAGCAAAGTTATGTGAGTGCAGAGTTTTGTCCAAATCTACAGTCATATAAGGAAAAATCTCAAATCCAAGAGGGATGAGGAAACAAGAAGAGAAGGTGATTGCTGTGGTTAATCCAATGAGAAATGCCAAGAGGAAGCTGAGGAATGCAGAAAAACATAAAGCACACAAGAAAAGGAAAATGATGGCAATGAAGATGGGAAGATGGATGTAGTTAGTTAGACTATGCTAGGTGTGGAAAATTGAGCATCTTCAACACGAAGAAGGGTGGATTCCATCTGGGAGTGAGAGTTGGTGTCAATCTCACGCCTTGTCATCAGATCACAAAGTAGGTTGATTTCACCCAGAACCCTCTGCAGCCCGAGGCAGGCCTCCCCTAAGTAGGCTTCTACAGAAAATTTTGTTTTATTTATTTGATCAACTTTTTCATTGTATAGTGCTACTAGTTGCACTACGCTTAGTTAAAAATGGAATCTGTATAGTGAATATAGTGGCCCTTTCATTAGCCTACAATGCAAGAGAACATTGTAACTGATTGAACAGCGTAATTCAAGGAATTTAAGTAATTGGGAATAGTCTTGGAGAAGAGTGTTCTTCCTATTTTTGGAATGCAAAGGAAGAAACAAAGGTTAAACGTGGGTTTACTTGGTTTATTTCACACTCACTGAATGTAAATTATGCAATTGGAATTAAAGATCTTATCTTTTTAGTGTTAAAACTGTCGTGAAATGATATTTGGCAAAGATTACATGACAACAGACGAGCAAGTCCAGAAACAATTATCACATCAGTAGCAGAAGACCCACCATTCCAAAACAATAATATCTGAAAACATTTATTCTTTTTGTTTTTTGGCAATTAAAAGATTTTGTTAATTACCTGTGAGAATTACAAAACTAGGGGAGACTAATCCAGATCTGCCCCTCTCAGAATAACACACAAACATCATCTACCAGTGTCTACTTTACTCTATACCATCTCATTCTAGACACAACTCCTACTACAAAGAACTAACATACACTCTAATAATAATACATAGAGCAATCTTCAGTGAGTGCACTAGATCCTCTGCAATCCTGCATTTGTGCTGAAATACTCTTCCATTTCCTTCAACCCACACATCATCTACCATAGCCGCAAACCCAGCTTTAAGAAGCTTCCATGTTGCACTCTATCCTTTCTAGCAATATAGTCCATGCTATGCATAAGGGGCTGTCCTCCAAAGCTTCTTTTGTCTCCTATCAATTCTCCGTGTTTGCCAAATATGGAGTAGCGCTCTAAAATTAGATGGCATTAGCGATTGAACTTCAAAAATGCATAAAAATATAAATCAAAACTGCCAAGAAAAGCAACAATGAAGTAGAGCAAGTGATCCGCCGATTCCCTAGCATTCTCACATGAAAAGCACCTGCTGCAAAGATGAACTCCTTTCTTCTGCAGCCTATGAACTCCTTTCTTCTGCAGCCTATCCTGCGTTAAACATGCTCGAGGAGCAGCAAGCCAGCCAAAACAAGCCACTTTGGCTAGCACTTTAGTCTTCCATATCATTTTCCAAGGACATTCTTTATCATATTCCACTGAAAGTTCTTGTAGCTTGTCATAGCATGCCTTAACAGTGAATGTTCCATCTTTCCCTGCCATATACCATTGAGAATATTCCTTGCAATAATCTATGTCACATTGTGCATTTCCTGCAAAAAGGAGGCAGCTTCTGTCATTTCCCAGCCATTACGCTCTTTTCTAAATTGAAAACCCCATCCTGAGTTAGAAATGCATTCTGCCATTAGACAATCCTTATTTCTGACCATTTAATAACAAAGGAAATATGTCCTTAAATAGCCCATCTTTACACTATTTATCTATCCATAGCCTATCTTAGCCTAAGTTGTTTTGTTACTTTAACATCAGGCATATTTAGGTACTTTGGCCGTTTGGTATAGAGAATGTCTGTTGCCAATGTATCAAAAAGTGGGTAAGTATTTTAATTTCTCTCAGATGGAGAGAAGGTCAATAAATCCACTTTGAGACAATGTCCTGTCAGGACAAAGTCTATTTTAGATTTGTTTTCAGTGGCAGGCTCGCATTTCATACAACGTTACGCCACATTGTACTCCTTTGAAACACCATCTCATCAGCGGAAAGAAAAATAAGCTATTCCTAATTTTTAGGGTTAATACACTTCTCTTTTTAGTCTGTCTAAAAAAGGAATGATATATTTTTATAGTTAGAAATAATTGAAATTAAAACTTTCTTTTTTATCTTTAATAAAATGATTTACAGTCACACAAATATTTATGATTTCTTTTAGATCACAAGTTTTAAAAATCTTCCTTTCTTTTTTAAACTCTATTCTCAATCAAACTATATCACATAAATTGAGACGGAGGGAGAAGAATGCAACAATCTCTGTTGCTACATATATCGTGAAGTAGTTAGTTTTATCATATTATAATAAAAGTGGGAACACCTCAAGTGTAAAGTTAGATTATCATAATGCCCATAAAATATTACAATGACTTTTCTGCCCTTCAAGCTAGCCTTTTTCAAACACATTTAGGTGCAAAGATGTAAATGTACATTCCACAAAAAATTAAAAAATGTCATTAAAAATAACAAAACAGAAAACATATAATCAGAGGCGGATCCAAGATTTAAAGTGTGTGGGTTCCTGATAACTTTTTATTCATATACAGTAATAACTAGGAGCGGCAAACGAGCAGGTGGGGTCGGATTAAATATGAGCTGGTAAAAAACGAGTTAACCAAAAACAAATAAAATATCCGATCTGCCCATATTTAACACGAACAAGAAATGGATTAATCGAGGGTTAAAATGAATATGACTTAAGGACAAGCTAAAAAATAGAATAAGCTTTAACTCCGAAAAAGCAAGAGTTCATGAAAAATAACAAGCAAATAAATTAGTATTAATAATATGAATATCCATTTTTTAGTGGATAACATCAATAATAGTCAGATTTGATCCATTTTTAAAAAGTAGGTTATCCAACTCATATTCAATGGTTATATTAGGCAGTTACTTTTTTTTTAATCCATTTCGCCAATGCTATTAATAACTAAAAAAACGAGTATTGTGTATTCAATATATATATTTACAAATGAACAAACCACTTAAACATAACAGATATTTTTGCAAGAAGTGGGGCATGACATGGTTAATGAAAGTTAAAAATTAAAAAATTGTAACATAATATAAGAGAAACTAAAGTAAAAGAATGAGAAATTATTGGGATGCGTGTGGAGTTTTCATTTGGCTGGTGTAATGTTTTAATTTGGTTGGTCTAGACTCTAGTGTGTAGTGTTTTGTAGGAAAAAAAAAAAAACAAAAAAGGAATGAACTTTAGGTAAGAAGGCCAACGAGGTTTGAACCCTCGCCTAAACACTGCAGCAAACTCTTAACTGCCTTCCCTTTCGCCACGGAGCTATCTGCAGGTTTCAGGAGGGATTCTATGTAACGGAAATGATTTTTCCCATATAAATACAGTCTCAACAAAAGTTATAGTGTCGGGTGTCGGTTCTCGAGAACCCACACACGACACTATAGATCCGCCCCTGCGTATGATTAGAAGAAAGAGTAATGTGAAATCATTTACATGGCCATAAATATAAAAACCTGTTCAGATGGCTAGCTTTTAATAATGTCATTCTTATAAGTTATATTATTCCGTTATAAACCAATAAATGAATCAAACTTAATTCTTTGCCAATGAATCTGAAAAGTTACATGAATGATTCAATGTATATCAGATTCAAAACTAAAATAATAAGTGACTTTTTAGGCTTATGCACACCCCTTAGTATAAGAACATTGGGGGTGACTCAAATAACAAGTCGTAGTATTGCATATTTACAATTTTAGAACATCATGAGGGTGAATATCACTTAATATTTCTTTTAAAAATACATAACCGAATTGTATACTTTCACTTGTCAAATGGTTTTTATCCTATGTATCAAAATTATCTTATTTTATTATTTCGCTATTTGAAAGTAATTTTATTTTTATTCATGAAGGAGTTACGTTTTAATTATTATACTGATACAGTTTATTGATTATTTGCTTATAGGGAGATAAAATGAATAATAAGATAGTAATACTGTTTTAAGAAATTGTGATTTTTTCATTGTTTGAAAGTTAAAATGTTAGAGTTGATTTGCATTTCATAATATCTTTTATTTCAGTATTGTTTATACTTGTAAAATTATGTTATATATAATTACAAGTTGTATGGCGTATAATGAATTGCTTTGATTAAGTTTTTTTTTGTGAGGATCATGCGCGCACACCCACACATATATATTTCATTTATTTATAGTTTTCTTTTATTTATTTTTATGTAATTTTACCTATTTAAAAATATTTATTATAATTATATTATTTTATGAAAAACTAAAAATTAAATACCCGTGGGGCTTACGCCCCGTGCCTCGGGGCTTATGCCTCGCCGAGACATATGTAAAATGTCCCGCCTTATACCCTTTCCTTTTAAAACACTAATCACTATCATGAAATGTACTGCCTTTATACTATCGCTTCAGGAAGCTCTTACTTAATCTTATTCGATTAATTAAATTTGTCAATTTGTAGTGGCCTAAATTTTTTGAACTTCTTTATTTTATTTCGGAATACTAGGTTTACGGAAAAGAGAAATTACCTAAAATATCTTAGGAAACTTCCGTTTTATTTCGGTTAACCCTTTTCCAGGGACTATGAATGACTTGACCCAAAAAAAAAAAATCCAACCAGCTCTTATTTTCCAATAACAAGTTTTCTACAAATCATCCAATATTCCTTTATTTTCCGTTCTCATCAATCCCTTTCAGGAATGGATACTCAATTTACTCAAATGAAAATTATGTACATCTTCCCACTTCTCTTATGACTAGGCTTTGAGCACGCGTATTACTCATGTACCCAATATCAATATGAGTACAAACATTTAGTATTACATGAATAATATCAAAGTTGTATTTGAAATGTAAAATATTTTTCTTAGGTACAAGTTCAATGATTAATGTTGATCATATTCATCTAACTCAATAAATCAAGCAATCATGCCCCCCATAAAAGTCCTCGTATGTCTTATTGTAGTTTTGTTAAAATAATTTTATATTTACTTTAGAAGCTTATGCTGACTTGTATTTCACGACTTATTTTATATTATAAGTTTTAGAAGTCTTTTTTATTTTTAAAATCTTGTGCTCATTAGAACAATATCACATAATTGAAACGAATGGAATAAGTGAATTTTGACCAATGCTTTCAATTAATTTGCCGATAATGTTAAAGAGGTTCATAGAAAAAAAAATCCCGTGAAGTGACTAAAGAGTAAGGACAATGAAATGGCTAGAGAAAAAATTGACATTTTGAATAGGAGCTTGTTTGGATGGGCTTATAAAATTTATAAGCCCAAAAAATAAGTTGGGATAGCTTAATTTTTTTTTTTTAGTTATCCCAATTAATTTTTTTGGCTAATAAGTTGTTTTCAGCTTATAAGTTTTTTTTGTTAAGCTAAGATAAATGAGTCAATTTATTTTTTTTTAGCTTATTTTAAGCATATAATGACTTATAAGCTGACTAGCCAAATATTCCAAAAAACTAAAACAGCTATAAGCTAAGTCAAACGAGCTCGTGAATTTCTCTCTGTAAGGGGTACAAGAGACTATGACGTCCATTCTTGACAAATAACCTCACCTCATGTGAAACTCGCAAAACCATAATAGCACGATTGGTAGCTCGATTGTTAGAGAAAATTATTTTTGTATAAAATTTACACAGTGTTTGGTATGCGAATTTAGAAACCCACATAATTAAAATATGTATTAGTCATGAGGTAATCTATGTATTAGTATAAAAGGTGGAATAACTAAATTCTTCACAACTAATGCCTACATAAAATAATACATAAATTTCTTCATAACTAATTTATGTATTACTATACCCGCATAACTCTAACCAGCTATCAAACGACCCTAATAGTTCAAAGATGTTATATCGTTATGTAAACACCCAACACTATAGATGCGAAATATTAGTTTAAGAGATTTTTAACATATTCACACATTAATTTTCTCAAAGGGAAAGTTGTTAAGTGGAAGCATTCAAAAGATATTTGGGGGGATGATCGAATGCAAGAATATCACACTGTCAAAAAGCATACATTTAGTTAGGGACGAAATCTACCTAGCGCCATGTTTTTTTTTTTCAACAGACATTTTGTTAATCACCGAGTATTCATTGTACCTAACCAGAGCACACCACATCGAGGTTGCTCATCTCATGTCACGTATCAAAACAAACTCTATTTCCAAAAGACATACAGTAATTCCTATAAAGAACAAATTGTACAAAAGAGAGTCTATTTTCCCTAACTTGTATGCACTTTGTTCACTTTTACTTATTCCGTATTTTAAAAATATATTTTTATTTTTTCCTTGTCACTTTTAGCATATAAAGAAAAGATAAAAAAAATTATATTTTACACATAATATTAATTACTCATGTCAAATCATTTTCAAATCCATTAAAAATATACACCAATTAATATGAGTATTATGATAAATTATGCACTTTCATTTATTATTTCATAAGAGTGTGCAAAGTTCACAGTAAACAAGTGAAAGTGAACCGAGAAAGTAATTCAGAGTGTGTCCATAGAACTCATGGCGTAATGCAATGAGTGATTTTCACTCACAGTTGAGAGCGTGAATAAAAATGTAATTTTCTTTTTTTATCAAATATTGTTTTTCTTTTTTCTTCTTTTCCTTCATTTTCTCTGACCCTGTCACCATATCCTACCCAGTTTATTCCTCCTAATTTCTCCGGATTTTTTTACGGAGGATTCAAAAATATTGAGATTAAATAAATCCACACAAGTAAATATTTTTTGATTAAATTCTTATCAAGTCAATATTGAGATTTATCATTTTATTTATTATTAAAATTAATAGGTGAAATTTTGGGCTAGTGATTGATTCATAAATTTACTTAAATTTTGAACGATAAGAAAACGACAAATAAGCATAAAAAAGACGTTATAAAAAAAATGCTTCATATAAGGTAATCATCAACTACACAATCCACACAACACCGAAAATGGAAGAAGCTGCAAATTTAATTTCACAAAGCTGCAAGTAATATATAATAGTAGTAGACTGGTAGTGTTTTGATGACATTTATGAGTATTAGTAGTACTATTATCATATTGATAATTGTTTTGTTGAAACTCTTGCAGTGTTAAAGATTAATAATAATGTCTTTCAAATGCATCAATAAAAATAATCAACAAAAATATTTATCTTCTCTAATAAATTTCATAATACTAAATGCATACAACTTCTTATTTATAATTTTAATTTACCTTTTAATAACTATAGTTTAATATACTTAATTACAAATATATTCCATAGGGGGTGTAAGTATAAAATTTCTTATCCATGTACACAAATAATTCAAGTAATCATTAAGATAGTGAAGGTTTCGGTTAATTTAGCGAAAATAACCCTTTATGACTATTTAGGAAAATTAATTACCCGAAATAATCAATGTTTGTAAAATTACCTGAAATGACCCAATTTATACCCTCACTTCAAAAGCCTATTGTATATTCGTACCCTCATTACAATTGAAAAAAATGTTGTATACAATTGAATTTTCTTGGATATAAATACCTCTTATATACATTATTATACACTTTTATACAAGGTTAATACATTGTCTACTCCAGATGTATAAAACTGTATATTGTTGTATAATGTTATATATTGTGAAAAAGTGGCTATGCGGTGTAATTTTAAAATATGACTATGCAAATATAATTTTTTATGCTAGATTATACATTATTGAAATTTCCCCATATATTTATGAATGGGTTTTCAATGGATACACCTAATAGTTTCTTGGTTTTAGAAATATATATTGCGTTGAACCTTTTGAGTTAATCTTTGCAAAGTGATTTAGCTAATAAATTTTGTATGTGCCATCGTTTGTTAAATTCAGATTTTATGCTCACAAAATTCAAAATTAATTAAACAAATTGAGTATATTAGAAAGGGCATATTAGTCAAATCATAATCTTTTTACATAAAAAATTAATAGGTTAAAAGAATTGTTACAAAGAAATCAAAATAAAAAAGGTAAGTGTAATATTGTAAACCACAAGGACGGTGAGTGTGATAAAGCCATACATGGAAGGAAATCTCGGAAATTATTCCTTAAATTTTTGTTGAAGAACATCAATCATGTATTTTGTGAAGCTTGTTTAGAAAATTTCTCTTTTTCTGTTTCCAATATATGTACCTTCAGCAATACGTATATAGTTTTGTAAAGGGAGAGCCTCCCTATTCCCTTGCGTATTTTGATACGATCAAATGTAAATGGTAGGTGCCCCCTTATCGTAATTGTATCTTGTATGGTTAGTAGTGACTTTACTTCCTTCTTACGTCTTGAATTTGTTCAATCTTTACTAGGATTCAGGAGAGGTCTAGTCCTCTTTTGACTCTACTTCCTTCTTACCTCTAAGTATATATACCTTAACTATTACAAAATGGTATAAATATATTTTTATCATTGTACAAATGATGCAAATGTATTCTTTCTGTTGACGAAATTTGCACAATTTATATAACGATAAGGGTATGTTTACATCATTTTATAATAATAAGGGTATATGTCTTCTTTAATTTGTAAAGTTAAAGGACTATATATGCACCTTTTCCTAATAATAGGAGTATGATTTTTCAAAGAAGAACCCAACTTCTATCGAATTTCCCCATACCCCTTCAGTGCAATGAATAGCAGGTTGTTTTCCTAGTAAGCTCCCGTCATTTTCATTTGAATAAATTTAAGGGTGTTTAGTGGTGGCACAATTTCTCTAAATTTCATTATGTTGTCTTTTTTCGAAATTCAAACAGTAGGTATTTGTCAAAATGATATTTCGTCAATTTCTTGTAGGATTATGTATGACGTACGTTATATTAATTTATATAATAGCCAACTGCAAAAAGATAATCAAATGAAGAGAACGACGGATTTAGTGAATCTTGATCAATTCTTTTTATTCACACTTGGTGACAATGTGAAATAGATTCAAACAAAAAACTTTAAGATGCAAAAAAAGAGAACCCCCAAACAACTAGTTTTAGGTTTTTATTTGCACTTTCGGCCCTATTTTGTACTGGTGTTTAATTTTTATTCCTCAAATGGAGCCTTCTAAGAGATAAGTTTTTTTAAGGATCCGGCACATCCTTAAACAACTTATGCAATTTTTTGAGGGACAAAAATTACAGACCAGCCCATTTGAAGGGCAAAACCGTGCAATTTTTTTATAGTAATTTCTATCAACTCAAGTTGGTCGAAAAAACCCAAAAGTAATTTCCTAGAAAGTGAACTACAGTGCATGTTTTAATAAAGTTGACCCAAGAATTAAGTCTCCTAGAAGAAACCATTAAAGCTGTGGGTATGTGTAGAGCTCTGTTTATCTTTACTAAAAAATCATCCCTTCATTCTTGCATCTTATCAAACCTTAGTTCATCCATGGATACTCATTTTACTCAAGGAGAATCATCTACATTCTCCAAGTTCTTTTATGATGTATTTCTGAGTTTTAGTGGTAAAGATATTAGAAAAACATTCTTAGGCCATCTTGATCACAGATTGCGTCAACACGGATTTCAAATCTTCAAAGATGATAAGAGTTTAAGAAAGGGTGATGTGATTTCACCGGCACTAGAGGAAGGAATTGAAAATTCAAGGATTTCCATTGTTGTTTTGTCAACAAATTATGCTTCGTCTCGTTGGTGTCTTGATGAATTGGTTAAAATTCTTGAATGCAAAGAGAAGTTAAAGCAGCGAGTTATGCCTATCTTCTATGATGTTGAACCTACTGAAGTGCGAAAGCAAACTGGGAAATTCGTTGATGGATTTGCCAAGCTGAAGGAACGATTTGAGGATCAAAATATGGAGAAGTGGAAAGCTGCACTTAATGAAGTTGCAAATTTATCTGGAAGCGAATTGCGAGTACTTGCTAATGGGTATTGTTTCTTTATTCAATTATTTATGTTAATTTGTTATTTGTCCTTACTGTAAAGTTTACACTTTGTTTTTAATCAGAATCCATTCGCCTAGGCTTTCATCTCTCTGGTAATGGGGGGTTGGCAAGACCCCTACCACGTCCATTGAAATCCAAAAAGTTACAATCAAATGGAGCGGAACATAGAGTCTAACCTCCTTAAAAATTTTAGGATAAGAGAACCTATCCCTATTAAGCTTATCGATCAAGAGATCTTACATAGAACTTAACTAATGCATTAATACTATGAATAGTTAATACATTTAAATAGCAGCTGACTCAAGGAGGATCAAAATGCCAAGTAGCCTTCTTTTTTATTCTTCTTCCAAAGGATGGAAAATCCAGTTTATTCATCCTCAAGGGGCCTCTCTAGCCACTGTAGGCAGATCTCCTTCATGCAAAAAAAATCTTGGGACCTGATTTTCAGTAGCATATTTGGCTAGAGCATCCGTCACTTCATTTTCTTCTCTGTAGCTATGTTTAATTGTGATACTTCTCTGTGAGAGCTTGGACTGGATTTCTTCAATGATACCTTGTATCCTCGAAAGAGGTGTAATAATACATCATGGAGTCCAATTCCATGATAGTATATATATGTAGTTTTTAGAAGAAGAAGAATGGATCATTGATCCTGATCACTTTACACACGAAGAAGAAGAAGATTCAATGAATTCTAATTATTGTGATAGTGTATACAGGTCTGTATACCTGGTATATATATACATGGAGAATGATCAACTTGATGAGTTGTTAATCATGTAACTGACTAGTACTTAATTACTAACTCATAATTAGCTATTAACACTGAAGTCCCTGAACTTCATAACTGATCTCATAATGATCCTGCTAACTAACTTTAACTAACATTTAACCCTCTAACTAACTTAACCACCATTTGGATCACTTGTCTCAACAATATAGCTTAAATTATTTCATAAAATGTCCCATATGAACAGGCAAGTTATCTATTTTACTCCTTCAAATTGGATTTCCCATCACGTACCTACCGGAATTATGATACCGCTTAGCTTCATCCCACTGTGTTATGCCTTGGGTATTGAATTTGATTTGTCCATCAAATAATTTCAAATATCAGAAGTTTCTTTTCTTTTAACTTTCAACTTTGATAAAAATTGGTAGGTGTGAATCAGAATTTATTGGAACTATTATACAAGATGTCAAAAAGGAGGTCAGCCAGATGCCTATGGATGTTGCTTTTCACCCAGTTGGAGTAGATTCTCGTGCCAAAGTTATAGAGTCATTTTTGCAAAATGGACAATGTGAAGATGAAGTTCGCATGGTTGGTATACATGGAGTTGGTGGAATCGGAAAAACAACTCTGGCAAAAGAAATGTTCAATCGGTTATTGTTATCTCAACATGTAAACTTCGATGGGAGTTGCTTCCTTTCAAATGTTCATTCAGAAGGTGAAAAAAAGGGTCTAGACAATCTACAAGAGAAACTTCTCAATACACTTCTCAAAACTGAGGACGTCAAAGTTAACAATGTTGATGACGGCATCACCAAAATCAGAACAAGACTCGGTTCAAAGAAGGTTCTACTTGTTCTTGATGACGTGGATCATATAGACCAATTAAATTTCTTAGCAAGAGAAAGAATTTGGTTTGGTTCGGGTAGTTTAGTAATCATTACGACCCGAAACAAGCAAGTGCTAGACCAGTTTGGAGAAAAAGACCTGAGATATGAGGCCAAACTATTAGATAAAGATGAAGCTATGTCACTTTTTTGCAAGCATGCTTTTGACAAACCTTCTCCATCACAACATTATGTGAATTTGGCACTAGACATAATCAAATATGCAGGTGGGCTACCATTAGCTCTTGTGATATTGGGGTCACATTTGCGTGGAAGATCAATAGAAGAATGGACCTACGAATTCACAAGACTAAAAGATATTCCTCATAATGACATCCAAAAGATTCTCAAGATAAGTTTTGATGGACTTAATGATGATGCGAAGATTGTTTTTCTTGATATTGCGTGTGCCTTCCAACACTTCTCGGAGTATAAAGTTACCAAAATACTAAATGCATGTGGTTTTCATACTGAAAGTGAAATTGCAACTTTAGTCCAAAAACACTTGCTCCAAAGGGATGGGTTTTATTTGGTGATGCATGATCTAGTGCGAGGTATGGGAAGAGAAATCGTTCGCTTGGAATCAATTCAATGCCCTGGAGGACGGAGCAGATTGTTCATCCCTGAAGAAGTCAGTGCTGTTCTACGAGGAGATAGCGTCAGTAAATCCTTTTCTTTTTTAATTTAATTGCTTCTTGCTTATAACTTCTGCTATCATCATAAGAATTAAATTCATTTGTGCTTCGTCTCTGGTTGTAGACTTGAAATGACATTTGCTAAAAAACTTTAATTAGGAAGGGGTTTTGACTATTTTACCTTTATTTACGTCTTAAGATGTAATATGTCTTCATTTAATATTTACTCTATTTATGTGTCATTTCCAGCAATATTGAGGTGTTCATAGAATTATAGTCTTCAAGCACTATTACTACTAAGGGTATGATAGGGAAAAATTAGTTAATTTTGTCTTGAACTTCTAAATGACAAATAATTTAAGATGATTATTTTTAGAAATCACGACAGATAATTTGAGACCGGAGAGCAACATACTTATGGGCATAGACCATATTTCTCCAAGACTAGTTATTCAAAGACATTTGGCTTTATCTTTTTTCTTTTTTTCTTTTCTCAATTCATGATTTTATGTTTTGTATATTTTATTGTTTAATTATGTTCTTACAGACTTTCTGTGATTATCTAATTGCGGAAAAATCAGGCATGTGAACTTTTGAAAAGTGTTATAAATAGGTACATATGTGGAACGTTTACGTTATTATTTCTAGAACTATATATATATATATATATATATATTCTATCTTTAATTGGTGCCATTATCAGGTTGGTAGATGCAAGTTGTTCTCTTTTTTTCATCTTTTTTCTTTCCTTATGATATTATCATGTGAACTTATTGAATTATATATATATATATATATATATATATATATATATATATATATTCTATCTTTAATTGGTGCCATTATCAGGTTGGTAGATGCAAGTTGTTCTCTTTTTTTCATCCTTTTTTTTTTCCTTATGATATTATCATGTGAACTTATTGAATTCTGCTTGCTAATTTTTGAAAGACTCATCTTAGCTTTTTGAGCAATTTTACTTTCTCTTCTAACATCCTATGATGTGTAATTTCATTTTTCTTGATACATCGTGTATTCTTTTTGTTTGTCCCCCAATTTGTATATATACTCCCTTTGCCCCAATCTATGTGATAATTTTCGCTTCTCTAAATTCAAACTATATGAACTTTGACTATCATTTTAACATATCTTTTTTATCAAATTGATATAATTAGAAAAGATGTAACTTATAGTAGTAATTTTCATGTATTTCAAATATATAAATTTTAATATAAGATTGAGTTAATGTAATACTCCCTCCGGATAAAAAAAAGAGACCACTTAGCTTTTTTTTCTTGGATAAAAAAAAGTTCACTTAGCAAATCAAGAAAGAATTAACCTTGTATTTTCATATTTGTCTGATCAAATCTCAATGTCTATTTAATTAGAGGTAGTTTAGTCAAATTACCTATTTTTATCTAGGAGTCCGTATTTTCTTAAGAGTTGTCCATATTTTCTTAAGAGGTGTGCAAATGACTAAGTGGATTCTTTTTTTAATCAGGAAGGAGTGTAATTTAGCTTCAAAGTTTAATTAATTTGACTCTCAAAAAATAAAAAGTATCACATAAATCAGTGGGTAAACCATTTTCTCTCTCTTAATTTCTGGGACTTAACCTGACCTTAAGATACTTTTATTTTTACTGAACTACAGGGTACCGAGAAAGTAGAAGTACTGATGTATGAACCTTGGGCATTAAAGGGTGTGAGCACTGAGGTATTTCAGAAAATGAAAAATCTTAGGGTGCTTGAAATCGATGGTTTATGTGTGAGTGGAGATTTGGGGCTGTTCCCCAAGAAGCTCAAATGGTTGTCTTGGGAATTCTGTCCTTTAAAATGTATACCATCAAATTTTCCAGCTGCGAATCTTGTATTTCTAAATTTGGAGTTCAGTGCTATCAGAGAGTTTGATCTGAATTTACAGGTTTGTTACCCAATTCTATAATTTCATGTGTACTCTTGTTGCAATTACCCAGTGAAGAAAATCTTACTTGAAACTGTATTTGGTTTACATTTAGTGCTGCCCAAAGTTGAAGCAGCTCAATCTCTCTAATTGCCAGCACCTCTGGAAAACTCCAAAGTTCAATGGTGCAGAAAGTCTTGAGATTTTGTTGCTTCACGGTTGCTTAAGTCTGACGGAGATTGATCAATCAATATGCCAGCTGAAATCCCTTCAAGTCTTGGACATTAGTAGGTGCGAGAAGGTACAAACACTACCATCAAATTTTTCAGCTGCGAATCTCGTATTTCTAGATATGCAGAGGAGTGCTATCGGAGAGTTTGATCTGAATTTGCAGGTTTGTTACCCAATTCTATAATTTCCTGTGTACTCTTGTTACAATTACCCAGTGAAGGAAAATCTTACTTGAAATTGTATTTAGTGTTGCCCAATGTTGAAGGTGCTGAATCTCTCTGATTGCCGACGCCTCAGAAGTACTCCAAAGTTTAATGGTGCAGAAATTCTTGAGACTTTGCTGCTTAAAGATTGCATATGGCTGACGGAGATCGATCAATCAATATGCCAGCTGAAATCCCTTCAAGTCTTGGACATTACTAAGTGCCGTAAGTTACAAACACTGCCAGTCGACCTTGGAGATGTGCAAAGTCTAAGATCTCTTCGTGCAAGTAAGACGGGTATAAAACAATTACCTAAATCTGTTGAAAAGCTAAAAAATCTTGAAACTTTGGAATTGGGATTTTTGAATGACGGAAGGAGTTTTCCTCAAATAGGAGTCATAGAATCCTCGCCGACTTCTCTTTATTATGGTTTGTCTGAGGCTGATATTCATGTGGATATTGGGAGTTTATCCTCCTTGATATCTTTAGATCTGAGTGGCAACAGTTTTCATCATCTACCCTTTGATTTTTCTAAGTTACGATTCTTGAAGGTCTTGCGTTTGAATGACTGTAAGAATCTTCAAACACTCCCGTCAGTATCAAATTTAGAGAATCTTGAAACTCTCGAACTTACAAATTGTGAGAATCTTCGAACACTCCCGTCAGTATCAAATTTAGAGAATCTTGAAACTCTCCAACTTACAAATTGCGAAAATCTTCAAACACTCCCGTCAATATCAAATTTAGAGAATCTCGAAACTCTCGATCTTAGGAATTGCAAGAAGTTGGTCGACATTACAGGGTTGGACAACCTCCCTTCTATAAAGCGGATCGACATGATCGGTTGTGGCTCTCTGCCGAATCCTTTCAATGAAGGCTTCTTTAGTGCACACGCTCAATCATTTCCATCTAGAAACTATCCACATAAGGTTAGTCTCTCTCTCTCTCTCTGTCTCTATCTCTCTCTCTCCTATCATATTATTAATGATCTTGTGTCTTTGTCTGATGAAGCAGGGGTTCGAAATTAAACTCCAATGCAATGAGATTCCAGATTGGTGCAGCAACCAAGTTGCAGCTCCATCTATCTGTTTGACTGTCCCCAGACATGATAAGGAGTATAAGTTCTTAGGAATGGTTCTCTGGCTTGTTTGCGACTCTTGGAGAGGAAGCTTTGTTGTTTCTGTATCCCATAGAGAGAGAGAATCTATGCCGTGGTCTTATGATATTGATGGCCATGATGGCCATGGAGAACTATCATGTGTATATTTCATATCTTACTTAGATAGACCTTTTGATGGCCAAATGATCAAAGGCGAGGAAAAGATAACAGTCCACCGGGAGGACGATTGGTTCTCTTACATAGAGATAAAGAAGATAGGGATACATCTGTTATACTTAGACCAACATGGTAATGTTACATCTTTGCCGGGAAAGGTGGATCATTCTTATTCTAAGTTTCCAGAATAATGTTGAGCAGGGCATAAAAGAGCAAAGTTGATTTGAACGAGTCAGCCCCCGTTCGCTCCAGTCAATTCTTGAGTTTAGTCGATCCTGGTATCTGGGAGATAAACCTCATTTATGGAGTGTCGCAGCACAGGTAAAGGAATGAAAATTCCAAACTGCTCTTTTTTCAACCACATTATGCGCGATTAGCTTGATCGGGGTGTGGATAAAGGAGCAAGTTTGGAAATACTGAAGAAGGACCATTTGTTATTCACTTTTTAAATTTTAGATAATGTACGAACAATGAATTAAAAACCTCAATTTTTTTTCATAAGTATAACTTCCCAGTGTAATCCCAAGTCATCCGTAATATGTCCAACTTAGTATATGTACGAAGACTTATGTGTAAACCACTGGGCCTCATTTTGGTTTGTGACAGATTTAAGTAATTAGTGTTGACACCCAATTTTGTCCCGCCTCTCTTCCAAAATACCTATTTACGCCTCTAATATTTTTTAGAAAAATTAAAATATATATATAGTCATTTTTTACTAAATTATCAACTTCTCATCAATACCGGCACTTTATTATTCTGTTGCAGTTACTATTATTATTATTATTATTATTATTATTATTATTATTATTATTATTATTTATTACTATTATTATAATTCACAATTTTATCATTTTTTTTTTAGTATTTTTTTTTACCAGCTTACGCACACGCATCGCATTTATCTTTTTTGTGTAATTAAATAATAGTATTTATTTTACTGTGGATTTTCAAAATATTATTGCACGGCTATTACAACGCCATCTTTTTTTTATATCTGAGCATTAATGATTGCATATCTCATATTGAGCAATATTTTAACACAAGTTATTTAAACAGGTCTTTATTTAAATTTAGAAACCAAACTATTTTTTGTGCACGTAGTCCGTATTTTTGACTTACCGGACCCCAAATCAAAGTCGGATTAACTCCTAATATTTTTTGGACTAGACCTTGTTTTTTATCTCAATTTTTAGACCAGTACATGTTTTAATTCACTAATCCATCCTTTTAAAACCCGGTCCACAAATGGACCGGGTCCGATATATTTTCATCAAAATAAGGGAAACCTAAAAAGGGTTCCCCTCATTTTTTTTTCCTCCGCCGCTCCCTTCCTCTTTCTCTCTTCTCATTCATCATCTTCATCATCTCCATCCCCCACCACGCCGTTCCCTTTACCCCACCACCGCCGCTCCTTTTCATCACCTCCCAACCCCACCATCGTCGTCTGCTCCCCCCGCTCCTCTTCCGTTTCCCCCCGCTCCTCTCTCTCTCTTCGTCACAAGAAACCCTAAAATTCGCCCTATATATAATCGTTTTCCAAGTCAAGAAAAGGGGATCTTTTGGGGGGGATTCAGGAAATTCCCTCTAGAAATTAAAGTTTGAACACCCCAAAGTCTTTTTTATTTTTTTTCAAAAAACATCAAATTCGCAGTTCGTTGTGATAGTTCGAATATCGGATCAAAAAATACTCAAACAATTTTTATCTATTCCGTGGATTGCCGTAAATCCGAGTCTCGCAACATCAAATTTGAAGTGTTTCGAGTGTGAATCGAAGAGCCGCACCCACTTCGCTGCATCCAAAGAAGTTTCAGTTTTAATAGCATTCGTATATTCATACAAGCTCATGCGTGGATGATCATGTTAATAACGTTTCAGTTTCTGACTTGTTGGCATGCTCATAATTAAGGTCTGTTTCATTCAGTTATATGATGTCTTTGGTTTAGAAAACATGTTAAGTTGGTTCTCTGTGTATCTTAAGTACGAATGATAGCCTAAATGTTATGCGTTAGGGTAAATAACATCATGCTAATTACTGCTGTTTGTTTAAAGCCCGAGAAAGTTTATTATCATGAATGTATGTTGTTTGTTTAAACCTAAGTTTGATCTGTGTTAGAGTGTGTACCTGTGAACATATGATATGATGTCACTTTTCCTTCAATGTTGGTGATATTAGTTTGGGATTATTCCCTTGCGTTCAAGAATGAAAGCATAGATCAGTCTTTGAACCCGATAATTCCTTTTTTTTTGTTGAATGATATGTTTGCAATGTTGAGCTTTAAATGTATGCCAATGTGTTTATATGGCTCATGAGAACCTCTGTATTCTTTCCATGTTGTCTGAAGTTGAATGAGGAATTTGAGTTGCTTTTGTATGCTTGGCCCCTTTATTTCATGAATATCATAGCAGTTTTTTAAGGAGTAAATATGCTGAGTGTATTTATATATATCTTCTGTAAATGTATGTATACATGTACGTTTAAGGCTACTTAAAAATGAGTGATGTGTTCTGCTGCCTACACTGCCTCTCCCCCTCCCTTCTTCTTCTTGTTTGGCACTGTCACGATTAAGTAAACATCAGATATGCACGATATATATACTTTATATGTACTCTAGTGTATATGAGGTTGTATATTGTGTATACCCATTGTGTATGGTACTATTCTTGATAAGATGGAATTGATATGTGTCGAACCGGGCTGGTCCTTTAATGCTACATTCTTAATCACTGTTTTGGGCTTTTCTCTACCATCATTTGCATTCTACTTGTCTTTAAGTGTATTTGGACTTTTCTTTTCCTATCTGCTTGTTCTTTCTTGATTTTCTTTATGCAATACAGCAGATACCACTATGTTATACTTGATATATACGCTAATATGTGTGATCATGTCCAAGTGCTCTCCCTTTAAATTCATGACGAATTAGTTATTAAATGAAGATACCCTCTAACCTCCATTTTCCTTTTCCTTCTCATTTTTTGCATGACCATCGCATACGAGTTCGAGGGACTTGTCTCCTTTTCCGCACTCGGTGTTGGGTCAAGGCCCAACATTATCTCCTCTCGGGTCAATCTACACCTACAGCGGATAAAATATTCTGGGCTAAGCCCAACAGCAGCCACGGATCCGCAGCAGCACATAAAAGAAATCTGCTGGGCCGAAGCCCAACAGTAAACAGTTTCCAGCAGTGGCCCAAATAGGCCGGACCCATTTAACAGCAGCCCTTCTTAAAATATGGGCTGAGCCCATTTTAAATTATCTCTCCTTTATTTATTTTGTGCATTTAATTTGTATACTAACCGTTTGTTTGTTTTTATTTAGTTTATATAAACCTTAATGAGTTAATAGATTTAGTTTAGTAATGGGTAGTTAGTTTAAAGAAGACTAATAATTAATCCCATAAGTTTCATTTTCTTCTTTTCACATTAAAGTTATTTATAGAATCTATAATATTTACTTCTAGAATAATTGATAGTATAAATTAATATATTTTTTTAAAGGAATCATATTTTATTTCTTGTTATCTTAATTTCAAAACACCACTAATACGCAAAATATAAATTCAAGCATATTTCATAAATAACCCTTTTAAGTTTGAATCAATCACGCATATTTTCAGCTAAGCGTAGTTATTCATCGTTAATAAGAAATGGTAAAGAAAACTCACTTTCTTTTAATCCTATTTATAAGCTTAGATTTTTCTACATCGCTATAATCAAATAATACGATTTATTCAAAGTTTCAAGCTGTCAAATCTCTTCTCAACAGCTATTATTTATGGGCAAATTATCATATTTTATACAAATCTTATATTAAACAGCATTTTATTTTAAAGTTTAGCCACATTTATAAGTCTTCTTTAAATGACATTTTTTATCTTAACAATGCTTATAAGTTTTATTTCATGCAAATTATCACAGTTCCTATAAATCTTATTAAAATATTATCTTTTATTTAAGGCTTCATCAATATTTTCAAGTCCCATTTAAATTTTTAGAATCTTCACTTACACACGTTATTATGTTTTTCTACGAGTATTATTTTAAACAACACTATTATACTTTCATCTAAAACCTTAACCACATTCATAAATCCTATTTTCAAAAAAAATGGCATTCAAAGTCTCTGTTATACAAATTATTATATTTTCTATAAATCTTATTTTAACTAACATTATTTTCTTTCAAAACTTTAGCAATATCTAAAAATCATTTTCTAAATTTTAAGCATTTTATTTACTCTCAATTAATTAACCTAAGTTTGGTCGGATAACCGTAAGTTAACGGATTCTAAAGGATGCCTAACCCCTTCCCTTTAGGATAATATAGAGCCCTTACCTAGAATCACACTGGTTAAGCAGACTATTAATTGAGGTTTAGTTTTAACTTTCCCTTAGTTAATATTTAGGTGTCCTAATTCACCGTTAAATTAATTAGGTGGCGACTCCTTAAAACAAAAATAAACAGGAATCACCAATACGTCATACTCCCTAAATCCATCCGGATTAAAATGGGGTGTGACAATTAGTACTTCCATTGTGTGGCTAAAAGCACATTGGTGAAATTGCTTTGGGCCTTAAACTTAGGCAGCATGCCAAAAGATAGTTTGCAACTACAAACTAGGTGTAAAGTTAAGAAGCATTTGAGAATCAAGTGCTTAAAGTTTGTCAGCATATACTGGGGAATGTCTATCAATTAAAGCAAAATATACTGGGGAAAGTACGTTCCCGCAGCTACCATACTCTCATCTCCAGATTGCCGATAACTTGTCCTGTTTTGTAGATAAACTTATTTTGTCTCATATTTGGTTTGTGACTAATATTTTACTTGCATCTCATAGTATCTGCGGGAAGCAATCTGCGAGTTGCTTTTGCATCCGCATCTGTGGTTGCACAACATATCACACTGTCTTGTGGCTTGCTACTTTGCCACTGTGACCGAGGCTTGTAAAGAAAACCTTAAAGGAACTTACTATTTGATGAGGTCAAGTAGACTTTTCTTCATTGCTACTTCCCTTTGTTGTCCGCTGAAGGTGCTGCAGACTGATGATGCTGCCAGTGATCTCATTACTCAAAATCTTGTCTTTTCAATTTGCGCTCTGCATTCATTCTTAGGAAAATATGAATGTAAAGATCAAGACAAGTTCTGGTCCACCTTTGAACACGATGAGCAGGGTCTTCTACGTAAGGCTTTTCAACAGCTTGATTCAAGGAAAGGAAAAAACATATATTTATCTCTTGTGTCCGACCTTAGCGGTCAAGAAGACGAAAGCCAGCGCTACTTGGTCATTTCCTATTTGCTTAAGACAATGGGGAAGATTTCCCTTCATGTGGAGGATAGGCAGGTGGGTGGTTCTATTTGCTCGACTCTAACAATTTCTTAGCCTAGTCATTGCTATGGAATTCACTTTCTCGATTTTTCAAAATATAATATTTTTGGCCTTACTCTCCCATATGTTGTGCGAGGAGCGACTGTCTCATGCTGCGGAATGTGTGTCTTCCTTTGCAGATGAAAATTATCTTCAATTGTTTTAAATCAATTTCACCAAAGCTGATAGATCAGAATAGATTGTTGACTCCTGAAGGTGAGGCTGATTGCCAAAGCTTTGCATATCATATGCTGTTGCCGCTGTACAAAGTTTGTGCAGGATTTTGCGGAAAAGTTATATCAGGTATAAGTTTTTAGGAATGGTTCTCTGGTTGGTTTGCAACCGTAGTCGTCCATTTGGAGAGTTTGTTATTTCTGTATACCTTAGAGAGAGAGAGAATATACGCCGTTGAGTACCCGTATTGCTGGAATAATGATTTACAAAGAAACATCATGCGTATATTACACATCTTGCCTAAATAGACCTTTTGATGGCCAGATGATCAAAGGCGGGGAAGAGATAACAGTCCACTGGGATGACGGAAGGTTCTACGACAAAGATGCAATAAAGAAAATGGGGATACATCTGTTATTCTTAGACCGACATGGTAATGTCACATCTTTGCCGGTGGACGTGGATCATTCTTATACTCCGTTTCCAGAAGAATATTCAGCAGGGCATAACAGAGCAAAGTTGATTTGAATTTGTAGGTTTGTTACTCAATTCTACAATATCATGTGTACTTTTGTTGCAATCGAGTGAAAGAAAATCTTACTTGAAGCTGTATGTGGTTTATGTTTAGCGTTGCCCAAGTTAAAGGAGCTGAATCTCTCTGATTGCGAGCACCTCAGAAAACTCCAAAGTTCAATGGTGCACGAACTCTTGAGACTTGTGGCTGCAAGGTTGCTCAAGTCTGATGGAGATCGATCCATCAATAGGAAATTCAGTTAGACTAATTGTTCTATATTCGTCTGGGTGCAGAAGGCTTACGGAACTTCTGAGCAGCATATGCCAGCTAAATTTCCTTAAAACATTGGAGTGCTTCAGAATTACATGAAGAACATGAAATTTGACAAGAAAGATGGGCAGTTCTTATCAATCCTAGATCCATTTGTAAGATTATTGGGTGAATGCTTGAACTCAAAATATGAGAATGTCATGTCTGCCACACTTAGGTGCTTATCTCCTCTGGTGAGGCTCCCTTTGCTATCACTTGAATCTCAGGCTGAGAAGATAAAGAATTCATTACTGAATATTGCTCAAGGTTCAGTAACTTCCAGTAATCCATTATTTGAGTCTTGCGTTAAGTTGCATAACACTTTCTACGGATCAACTGCATATATGCTAATCCAGTTTCCTCTTTTTGTTGATCTTGAAAGAAATCCCTCTTTTGTGGCTCTCTCACTGTTGAAAGCAATAGTGGTGACTCGTCAAGTTGAATCAATTCATAAGAAAAGCAGCCAAATTTTGCTGCAGTTTTTTACCGGACTACCATATATCCGAGAAAAGTCTGAAACAGCATCTTGATTTCTTACTTTCAAACTTAAGGCAAGGACATAAGGGCACAATCAATTCTTTCATTTGATAAATTTTATAGATGGCGACACCTCTGTAACAATGGTTTTTGTTTTTTTGCAGATATGAGCATTCAACGGGGAGAGAGGCCATCCTTGAAATGCTTCACGATGTTATAATGAAATTCCCACTTAGCATCATAGATGAACAATCTCAGACGTTTTTTCTGCATTTGGCGGATTACACTGGGTTGTTGTTGTTGTTGTTGTTGGCGGTTTGTTTGCAAATGATCGTGACAACAGAGTCCGTTCAATGACTGGTACGGTCATAATGTTACTTATTGGATGAGTCAGCCCACGTTCGCTCCAGTCAATTCTTGAGTTTAGTCGGTCCTGGTATCCGGGAGATAAACCACATTTATGGAGTGCCGCAGCACAGGTAAAGGAATGAAAATCCCAAACTGCTCTTTTTTCAACCATATTATGCGCGATTAGCTTGATCGGGGTATGTTATTATAGAGGAGCAAATTTGGAAATACAGAAGACGGATTATAAGTTACATCTGTTATTTACTTTATAAATTTTAGATAATGTACGAACAGTGAATTAAATTACAGGAAGATGGACGAGTTGACCTCAATTTTTTTTCATAAATATAACTTCTTCCTCAACCAAAAGAGAAAACATTGTTTCAAGGCTTCATCGTTTCTTTTACAGGTTTTAGGGTTACTCACTGAAGTACTTAAAGATGGTTTCCAAAAGTATATTGATAGCCTCTTGCCTGTTTTGGGAAACATCTTGCAATCTGCTGTTAATGTTCTTACAAATAAGCAAGTGGATCTACCGAATGATGCAGCGATTTCATCTTGGCAAGAAGCATATTATTCACTGGTTCTGTTTGAGAAGATATTAAATCAATTTCCTAAGTTTGAAGAGTGTGTTTAAAAGTATACTGGGGAAAGTACATTCCCACAGCTATCACACTCCCGTTTCAGATTGCTGATAACTTGTCCTCTTTTGTGGATAAATTCATCGTCTCATATTTGGTTTCTGACTCTTACTATTCATCGTCTCATATTTGGTTTCTGACTCTCACTTTTACTGACATCTCATAGGATCTGTGGGACGCAATCTGCAAGTTGCTTTTGCACCCGCATCTCTGGTTGCGCAACATATCAAACTGTCTTGTGGCTTGCTACTTTGCCACTGTGACCGAGGCTTGTAAAGAAAACCTTAAAGGAACTTACTATTTGATGAGGTCAAGTAGACTTTTCTTCATTGCTACTTCCCTTTTTTGTCCGCTGAAGGTGCTGCAGACTGATGATGCTGCCAGTGATCTCATTACTCAAAATCTTGTCTGTTCAATTTGTGCTCTGCATTCATTCTTAGGAAAATATGAATGTAAAGATCAAGACAAGTTCTGGTCCACCTTTGAACACGATGAGCAGGGTCATCTACTTAGGCTTTTCAAACAGCTTGATTCAAGGAAACTCTCATGTCCGACCTTAGCGGTAAAGAAGACGAAAGCCAGCGCTACTTGGTCATTTCCTATTTGCTTAAGACAATTGGGAAGATTTCCCTTCATGTGGAGGATATGCAGGTGGGTGGTTAATATATATTAAAGGGTATCTCTGTTTGCTTAACTCGAAATTTCTTAGCCTAGTCATCGCTATTTTATTCGCTTTCTCGTTTTTGCGAACTATACGTAACATTTTTGGCCTCACTCTCCTATATGTTGTGCGAGGAGCGAGTGTCTCATGGTGGGGAATGTGTGTCTTCTTTTGCAGATGAAAATTATCTTCACTTGTTTCAAAGCAATTTCACCAAAGCTTATAAATCAGAATAGATTGTTGTCCCCTGACGGTGAGGTTGATTGCCAAAGCTTTGCATATCATATGCTGTTGCCACTGTACAAAGTTTGTGAAGGATTTGCTGGAAAAGTTATATCAGGTATGTCTCTCATGTAGTTATATCAGGTATGTCTCTCATGTCGATTGATTCAATCTCTTGCAAGCTTATTGTTTTAAGGTCCATACTATCTTTGATGCAAAGTGGTAGTTGCACAAGTTTATGATGTTACCTTTTAGCCATTTCGTTCAATCATAATCCAAGATTTGTTGGCTTGAAAGCACTTCTAGCAAAAAAAAAAGGTGGACAAAGGGATACACTTCATTTTGAAAGAAAGGTGACGGATCCATGCATTCTGTTTGTCAGGAACTTGGAGCAGTCTAAGTTTCCGTTAAGTCAATTTTCCCACCATTTACAAAATGCTCGTCACCTTCTTCTTGGTTTCAGAGTAATTAAATGTATATGTAATGATTACATTTGCATTGTGTCTACAGATGACATGAAACAAATGGCTGAAGAAGTGCGCGGGAGCATAAGCAAAGTTATGTGAGTGCAGAGTTTTGTCCAAATCTACAGTCATATAAGGAAAAATCTCAAATCCAAGAGGGATGAGGAAACAAGAAGAGAAGGTGATTGCTGTGGTTAATCCAATGAGAAATGCCAAGAGGAAGCTGAGGAATGCAGAAAAGCATAAAGCACACAAGAAAAGGAAAATGATGGCAATGAAGATGGGAAGATGGATGTAGTTAGTTAGACTATGCTAGGTGTGAAAAATTGAGCATCTTCAACACGAAGAAGGGTGGATTCCATCTGGGAGTGAGAGTTGGTGTCAATGTCACGCCTTGTCATCAGATCACAAAGTAAATTTTGGGGCTGATTTCACCCAGAACCCTCTGCAGCCCGAGGCAGGCCTCCCCTAAGTAGGCTTCTATAGAAAATTTTGTTTAATTTATTTGATCAACTTTTTCATTGTATAGTGCTACTAGTTGCACTACGCATAGTTAAAAATGGAATCTGTATAGTGAATATAGTGGCCCTTTCATTAGCCTACAATGCAAGAGAACATTGTAACTGATTGAACAGCGTAATTCAAGTAATTTAAGTAATTGGGAATAGTCTTGGAGAAGAGTGTTCTTCCTATTTTTGGAATGCAAAGGAAGAAACAAAGGTTAAGCGTGGGTTTACTTGGTTTATTTCACACTCACTGAATGGAAATTATGCAATTGGAATTAAAGATCTTATCTTTTTAGTGTTAAAACTGTCGTGAAATGATATTTGGCAAAGATTACATGACAACAGACTAGCAAGTCCAGAAACAATCATCACATCAGTAGCAGAAGACCCACCATTCCAAAACAATAATATCTGAAAACATTTACTCTTTTTGTTTTTTGGCAATTAAAAGATTTTATTAATTACCTGTTAGAATTACAAAACCAGGGGAGACTAATCCAGATCTGCCCCTCTCAGAATAACACAGAGACATCATCTACCAGTGTCTACTTTACTCTATACCATCTCATTCTAGACACAGCTCCTACTACAAAGAACTAACATACACTCTAATAATAATACATAGAGCAATCTTCAGTGAGTGCACTAGATCCTCTGCAATCCTGCATTTGTGCTGAAATACGCTTCCATTTCTTTCAACCCACACATTATATACCATAGCCGCAAACCCAGCTTTAAGAAGCTTCCATGTTGCACTCTATCCTTTGATCCTTTCTAGCAATATAGTCCATGCTATGCATAAGGGGCTGTCCTCCAAAGCTTCTTTTGTCTCCTATCAATTCTCTGTGTTTGCCAAATATGGAGTAGCGCTCTCAAATTAGATGGCATTAGCGATTGAACTTCAAAAATGCATAACAATATAAATCAAAACTGCCAAGAAAAGCAACAATGAAGTAGAGCAAGTGATCCGCCGATTCCCTAGCATTCTCACATGAAAAGCACCTGCTGCAAAGATGAACTCCTTTCTTCTGCAGCCTATCCTGCGTTAAACATGCTCCGGGAGCAGCAAGCCAGCCAAAACAGGTCACTTTGGTTAGTATTTTAGTCTTCCATATCATTTTCCAAGGCCCATTCTTTATCATATTCCACTGAAAGTTCTTGTAGCTTGCCATAGCATGCCTTAACAGTGAATGTTCCATCTTTCCCTGCCATATACCATTGAGAATATTCCTTGCAATAATCTAAGTCACATTCTGCATTTTCTGCAAAAAGGAGGCAGCTTCTGTCATTTCTCAGTCATTGAGCTCTCTTCTAAATTGAAAGCCCCATCCTGAGTTAGAAATGCATTCTGCCATTAGACAATCCTTATTTCTGACCAAATTTAATAACGAAGGAAATATGTCCTTAAATAGCCCATCTTTACACTATTTATCTATCCATAGCCTATCTTAGCCTAAGTTGTTTTGTTGCTTTAACATCAGGCATATTTAGGTACTTTGGCCGTTTGGCATAGAGAATGTCTGTTGCCAATGTATCAAAAAGTGGGTAAGTATTTTAATTTCTCTCAGATAGAGAGAAGGTCAATAAATCCACTTTGAGCCAATGTCCAGTCAGGAGAAAGTTAAGTCTATTTTAGATTTGTTTTCAGTGGCAGGCTCGCATTTCATACAACGTTATGCCACATTGTACTCTTTTGAAACACCATCTCATCAGCGGAAAGAAAAATGAGCTATTCATAATTTTAGGGTTAATACACTTCTCTTTTTAGTCTGTCTAAAAAAGGAATGATATATTTTTATATTTAGAAATAATTGAAATTAAAACTTTTCCTTTTATCCTTAATGAAATGATTTACAGCCACACAAATATTTATAATTTATTTTAGACCATAAGTTTCAAAAATATTTCTTTCTTTCTTAAACTCCGTGTCTAGTTAAACTACGTCCCATAAACTGGGACGGAGGGAGAAGAACGCAACAATCTCTGTTGCTTTATATATATCGTGAAGTAGTTAGTTTTATTACTACATATTTGTGAATGGGTTGGGAAAGTTCACATAATTCAACATCAACTTACGTTAAAAGGAGGGGCAATTTTAAGCTCAAATTTAATGTTAAGAGTAATTACTGTCTAATAGGTAGAAGGAGCACAATTTTAAGCAATTTCAAATTAGTTAAAGGCAGTGGCGGAGCCAGAGTTTTCGGTAAGGGTGTTCAAACTTCGAAGAGGTATATACATATAAAAAAATCTACCGATGGGTGCACCGAGAAATTTAAATCAAACTATATATAATATTAAGCCAACTCATAGAAGTACTTGTTATAAAATTAACAATAGTACAAATCAAAACTAACGTAAAAGTCAACAAACGAAATACTTTTAGTGAAAGTATAATTTGAATATGTTATTCAAATCGTTCGAGAAGGTAAATAATTAATACTAGATACTTTTATTTATATAAGCCACTACAGAATCCTAAAAAATTAATTATTCATGTAGTGCATTTTATTTAGAAGACTAAAATTCTATAGTATTTAAAAATATTTTCCTATTGAAATTTCAAACTGTATCACAAGGTATTTTAATTAGAAAAGATATAATCCAACAAAAAAAAAAAATTGAAAAATAGAGCTAGGCAACTGTGTTATTATCACCAGGATAATCACAGACAATGAAAAGGGCATTTTTACTTTGCACCTAATCTTTTTATGCATATAAATCAATTTTAGTGCACAGACAACAAATTAATTCTCTTCTTTAAATAATAACAAATTATTATTCTCATCAAAATTTTAGTGTTCTTCCAATAATAATAGAAAGAGCCCTTACAAGAATTATATTATACGAGGGAATCATGTTGTTAAAATAAATAAAAAATATAAAGGAGAAGAGAATATTTTAAAAGATAAAATTAGTAAACAATAAAAATAAAGGATAGCTACATAGCATAACTAACATTACTACATATTTATATTTAGTAGCTATAGTTTAAAATAATTACATTCCATAGCTAATAATTATATGTTAACTACAACTTATAGCTATATATATATAAAAAGTAAAATACCCCATCATCACATTGTTCACTTCCAACTCAATCCTTCCATCTCTCTCCCACCCCTGCTCTGCCGCCGGCCACCACGACCTTTCTCCGGCAAACTTTTACGGTCAAATCCGATCTAATCTTGGCCGGATCTAACCGGATATAAATCAGAGAAGTACCATTTGGTGCAGTATGGCCTTACAATTGGGCGCCATTTTTGTTCCTTCAGTTATGTTCAAGTTCTATGGTCAAACTCTTCAATAGCTCCTTCTTTTTCTTTTTCCCCATTACTTCTTTTTATCTCTTTTCTTGTTTAGACATGGTATGACTAATACTTCGTATACATCTGCTAATTGTTTTACTCTGTAGTCCTCTTTTCTTGAGCGAGTTACAAATCATCTTCCATCGTCCCATAAACAAAGTTCAACCATAGTTCGTTCTTTCATCTTTGGGGCCTTCCATCCTTATCCGGCGAACTTTAACGGTCAGATCTGGTCAAATCTTTGCCGGATATACATTAGATCTTCACCGTCAACGAGTGTTGCTTTGTCGGAGTCTGGCCGCCGGTGGCTTTTCCGGTCAAATTCCGATACTGGATCTGAAAATCACGTTTCTTTTTCAGTGTATTCATTAATTTTTTAGCATACAATCATTGTATTCATTAATTTTTTTGCTGTATTTGTTGTATATTTGCCGTGTATACAATGTTTTTCGCTTGTATTTGTTAATTTTTTGGTGTATCTATGTTGTATACAGTATTTTTCGCCTGTATCTGTTGTATACATATCGGAAAATATGATGCATTTGTGTAATTATTGGTGTATATGTATTCAGTTTTTTTACTTGTTGTATTCATGAATAAAATAAGCCAATTTATGAATACAGATAAATATTTCATGAATACAGTGGGAAAAAAATTATTTTAGTCATGAATACAACGAAAACAAAAATTGAATACAACGAAAAAAATGAATACAATAAACAAAAAAGTAGCTACGAGCTGTAAATAAGCAAAATGTTGCTATGCCAGATTTTTAACCCTTAAAATGTAGTCATTTCTGAAATTTTCCCTAAAAATAAGATGCTCCATTTGAAATTAAATTGTTGATGTCAAAGATGGGCCTTAGTATGCAGCCCAGCTAGCAGAACACTACTTCGTTTTGGAAAAATGCCTTGGGGTAAATTTGAACACCCTTGACCGTTGAGCCATCACTGTTGGTATTGTCAAGGGTGTTCAACAGTTTGCATTTATCCGATATATACAATATATTAACTATATATACAACGTAATTTTCCGGCGAAGGGTGTTCGGCTGAACACCCTTCCACTAGTGTAGCTCCGCCCCTGGTTAAAGGCATGTTTGACCCTTTTCCGCAAAATGAAAAACACATATATTGTATAAAACGTGAACCAATGATACGTATAGAGTTGTAAAAGTTTCCCAATTGAAAACAATAACACCTAACTGAGTTTAGTTTGGTCATCCTTATTTCGACTCTTACGTGCAAACGCATTATATATATATCTCTTGCAGATACTTATCCTTGGATAGATTCTTCTTATTTTATGGAGTAATATAAAAGAGATATGATCCTTATCTACAAGAGCTAATTCGCATATAAGAGTCCTAATAATCCTAACGTAATTGGTTTTGGCTGGGTTTCCTCTATAGTACTATAAATTCTTGAGATATTTCATAACTTTTATCATTGAGAATTTCAGTGCTGTGAAGGGTAACAAACACATCAACAAAAGGAGAATTTAATTAATAGAATCAAATATTCTTTTCTTCAACAGGTAAACCTTCTTGTTTTTTCGTTCTAGTTATTATGTAATTATGATATATGCATAATACTGAATTGAACATGGAAAGAAGAAGAAAGTCTTTAATTTAATTCTTACTATCTTTAACTTAATTCTTACTATTCTGAATTATTAACTTTATGCCATATTTTCCAGCAATATTTAAACAAAGGAAAGAACTCTACTTGTGTAGTTCTTGCCCAATAGATTATCACTACAGAAAGGTATTCGCTATGGACATATGCTGTAGCTAAATAGCGAAAATCTGTTGCTGATCCTATTTAACAACATATTGGCTATGGTCTTTTTTTAAAAAAATCTTGTTAGTTACTGGCCATTTAGTGACAGATTAATGATGAATTTCGTAGCTAGTTCCTATCTTCCTTTTTTTTTTTTTTTTTTTTGTGTAGTTTTGGCGAAAAGAAATTTAATTAAATGAATGTTGATGGATGAAAATATTTTTGACGGTGATGGAAGAAAAAAGTGTGGATGCAGCAGCAATGGATCACATATGTGCCAGAACCAATTCTGCAGAAAATCATGTCTTTCCTTCTTGTTAAATATGTTGCACAAATGAGTACATTATCCAAGACTTTATATGGTGCTTCGAGTTCCCTCTCATACTTAGATTTTGGTGATGAATTTCTCAATCATAAATATTTCCACCCTATACCAAAATTAGACATACCAAAGTTTGTGAATATTGTGGATCAAATTCTAGTAAATCGGCAGAAGAAGAAGATTCTATACAGAAATTCCGGCTAAAGTTCCCACGTTATAATCTGAACTGGATTATATGCATAATTGGATAAAGACACTCGTCGCGTGTAATATCAAAGAGTTGACTTTACATGTAGAGTACTCACCTCGTGATGATAATTACTTCCCTTTGCCCGAAATAATGTTTGCTGCTCAAGAACTAAATGTTCTTGATTTACGCGAACTTAAGCTGGAATTGCCCCATGATGGCATAAAGTTTTCATCTTTGCGAAAGTTGAAGCTCTCTCGCATGTTTTTGGACGAGCACTTTATTCGAGCTTTATGTGCTAGCTGCATTTGTTTAGAGGAACTAACTTTACATCAATGTCGGGGTCTTGCCAGTTTTCAAATTACTGGACCCAAACTGAGGAGTGTTTGGTTGAATCAGTTTTTTCATGAAATCAAGACGTTAGATACCGTAGCACCTAATCTTGAAAATCTTCACATCGCGGGCAATAGTCGGGACCTGCTAGAAGCAATTAAGATATCTGCTTGCAAAGCCTTGAAAAGTTTGCACCTCATTTGTGTGGGTGTTACTGACGAACAAGACATTTTTTCAAGCCTACCCAATCTTGAAACCTTGCACTTATTCGATTGCAATGCATTGAAGACAATGAAGATGTCAAGTGACAGGCTTGAGTGTCTTGTGGTAAGGTGGTGCAGAAATCTTATTGATTTTGAACTAGATACTCCTAATTTAACAATTTTCTCATATACTACTCATTATGATCCTCAATTGCCAACACTCAAATTGAAAGCTTCAATGTTGCTAAAAGTTCAGCTCGGATTGTACCCGGCACAGAGTACACGGTTTGATAGTCATTGGTATTTTAAGCTCTTGGAATTTCTTGGCAACTTCAATCAGTAGAAGGCTATTGACTTATCGTGTGACAGTGAAAAGGTGATAGTTATACCCAAAGACATGAGAAGAAACTTGGTTCCTCCTTTGTATGGTGCTGATTCCTTGCATATAGAACTTGTGTGTGTAAAAAATCAAAATTACTCAGTTGTGGACATTCTTGATAGTTTGCTTTGGATTTTTCCTCAACTGAGTACCCTGTCTTTCTCCCGGTGTACAAAGTTGAGTGCCCTGAATTTCATATATCATGGCGATGCAACAGATGAAGATTATGAGAAAGTTTGTTGTGCGTCTCTACTTCTGAAACGACGTTGGAGGCATAATAAGTTGAAGGAAGTCCAGATGGAAAACTTTGAAGGTGCGGAGAAATGGAAGTTAAGAAATTATCTTTCACCTATGATAATTTCTCGGATTCTCCAAAAACACCGACAACATATCCGTGCCAGTTTCCCCAAAAATACATAACACACATGCACATGACGATACTTTTGAGGAATCCGAATAACATAAGGTACATCAGAGATGATTTGACGTTCCCCAACAACTGCAGCCTTTGAATCTTTTGTTTTATAGGACTTTTACTATTAATAAAAGTGGGGCTACTCTTTCTTTTTCGGGTTATAACAATGTTGTGACTTTTTTGGACTTTTTCTGCATCTTACTATTGTTTATACGTTTTCATAATGTAATAGACTCATTACATAAGTTGATTTATGATGAGTATTAGATTGAAGTTCTCTTAAAGAAAATCATTAGCTCGTGTCGTGGAAAACTATTTCTTTGAATCATCGAAATAACCAATAATACTATTTTGCCAAAAAACATCATCTACACGAATTTATATCGAGATACCTAACTAAGGCATTAGTTCATCCTTGAAATAGCAATGGTCGATGAGAGGTGTTTTGCCACTTGAACTCAAATCTAGTAGTTGACCTTCAATCAATCTTTGTCCAACCAGCTCATAACAAAATATTAGACCAATCTAAGGATTGAGACCAACCAAATTGATTGAAGAAATTAAAAGGAAACCCAATGACCAAGCACTCCCCTCCCCTAAAAGCAGAGATTGAAGAAAACACCACGTTGTCGAGGACACGTCTGAAGAGTAGGCTAGAGCCCTCTAAGTTCACCACCCTACCAAGTATTTTTTCAAATTTCGTGGTCCCAACTCTCAAGTATTAAAAGTTTTAAGGGACCAAAAAAGAGCAAAAAAAGAATATACATGCAAAAAAGACGGAAATTATGGGAGAAAAAATAATAAAGAAGTGGCCAATGTAATTTTGAAGTGATTTTTTAAAATTCTAAAAATCACAAAGTGTAATGGACTTTGTTTCTCTCTAAACCAAAAGTATACCCCCAAAAATTTCACCTCCTTTCTCTCTTCCCTCTCTTTTCTCTTCTCATTTCTGCAACTTTCTGCAGAGAGAGGGAGAGAGAAAGCGAGAGAAAATACGAGAACAAACAGAAAGAAAGAAATTAAAAATTCTTTTTTTTTTTTTCTTTACAAATTTTCTTGCAAGTCAAAAGCAAGAAAAAAAGAAAGAAAGAAAGAAAGAAGAAAGGAAGCTGGTTAAAGAAAGATTGGAAAATATTTAAGGGATTCAAGATTTTTAACAATACCCCTATAAAAATTGACCTTTTATCTTAAATCTACCAGTTTTTATTCTTTTGGATAATTATTGGTGGCTTAAGGTATTTATCTACGTTTCCTCACATGCAAAAAAAGCCACGAATAAGGTTTGAGTTTTGTGTTTGTTTTTGTTTTGCTATGAATTTATTTTTCTTGTAGGTAATTGAGAATTTTGTTGTATTTGTTTTTGTCATATGCAGGGTTTTCATTTGCTGGAAAGAATTGCCTTTTGAATATCAAGAAATTTTAAATGTTTTTTCCTCTCCATTTTTAATAAAATGGAAGGAGTATCTGATAATGTTCATGGAGTTATATTAGCTATATCATCCAGTGTTTTCATTGGGTCCAGCTTTGTTATTAAGAAGCAAGGTCTAAAAAAAGCTGGTGAAAACGGGAAACGAGCAGGTTTTCTTTTTCTTTCCCTGTGTTCTTTTATCGGCTTTTGCACCATTTAATCTCTATATTTAGAGTTGTTGTTAAGTACTTAAGTTTATTGTTTCGTTAAGCAATGGGGTAGTTTTGTTTTTATAATCGAGAAATCCACAGAGCATGTGGAAAACAATTCGAAACTCAATGAATAATGGGGTTGTACCCTTCTTCACTAAAATATAATATGTTTGTCTGAGACAAGATTCGAACGCATGACATGTTCCTAACTCAATGGAATGATTTATTTATGTCAATTATGGGAATATGCTTTATCCTTGTGGGGATTGGTTATTTTCTAATTATGTTTTACTCATCCACATGCTTAGGCTCAAGGATACATTAGCATGATTATCTTGATTGTGACAATTTTGGTATACTTGTAATGCCATCATTGCTTAAAAAAATTCCCTTGATAATTCCTTTGTGGAATATACTGACCTGCACGTCGTACTTACATCAAATCAAGCAATTTAACCATCAAAATCACAAATTGATGAAGTAACAACAACAACAGCAACAACATATCCAGTGAAATCCCACAATGTGGGATCTGGGGAGGGTAAAATGTACGCAAACCTTACCGTACAATGTAGTGAGACTGTTTCCGAAAGACCCTCGGCTCAAGAGAAAGCATGGCAAAAAATTGATGAAGTAAAATTTCTGATATTGCAGTCAATGAAGATTTTGCCTGCGCATAATACCATATTCTTTCAAAGTTTCCTCCGCTTTTTTTGTAAGCGAATTGGTCCTGTTATTATGAATTACCAATTATGTTGAATTTTGAACAGGTTCAGGAGGCCATTCCTACTTGTTGGAACCTTGTTGGTGGGCTGGAATGTTATCTAGTAAGATACATAATTTGTACCTTTTCCATTTATATATATAACTTTAAGCATGAGCTTGTTGAGCATATAGCCGACCCCAACTTTCTCGGGATTGAGGCGTAGTTGTCATTGTATGAAATCTTAATTGAGGCGTAGTTGTCATTGTATGAAATCTTAATTGAGGTGTAGTTGTCATTGTATGAAATCTTAAGCATACAATGTTTATGTCCGAGAAACCTACATATATTATGGAACACAAAGGCCTTTGAACATGCTTTAGAAGAAGAAAAAACAGATAATGTCATGAAAAAGCTCTTGAATAAGTTATCTTACATGTCTGATATACCATATATGAACTTATCTGTGAAATATTGGCAGTATTATTATTGATCAAAAGCTGATTCCATACTTGAAATCCGAGGTGGATCTACGATTTAAAGGTGGATCCAGGATTTGAAGTTTGTAAACTCCTACAACAACTTCAAGTTAATATATACAATACTAACCGGGTTCATAGTCAAGTATTCGTAAATATTTTGTGGATTTCTTAATATAAATATACGGTCGGAACAACACCTATTGGGTTCACATGAACCTATACCTTATAGGCAAGGTCCGTCCCTGCTTAAGATCTATGAAGAGCTCATTAGATATACACATGTAAGGTTATTCAACTGAGAAATGCAACTGACAATTGTCAAATGTAACTAGAACTTATGGACAGCGGTTAAAGTATTTCTATCACATTAATATCTACAAAGACCTTGACTTAGAGAAAAATGCATGAAGATGATGGAATGCTATAATTGCCAATTTTAAACAAGTGATCAGTGCAATAATTTCTATTTCCAGAACATTTTAGGAACAATGGTTGTTTCATTCATATCTAACGCTAATCTTCCGACTTCTTGTAGTGATTATTGGAGAGGGAGCTAACTTTGCTGCTTATGCATATGCCCCGGCAATACTTGTGACACCCTTAGGGGCTTTAAGTATGATTGTCAGGTAAAATTGTTAATAAAAGAAACTCTTTTTAGCTATGTCGCTCGGACTCTCCAAAACTGTAGCTGTGTCTGTGTCGGATCCTCCAAAGATGCACTACTTTTGAAGCATCCGACACGCACCTGACGACATTTTTGAAGAGTCTAAGCACACAACTCTATATATAGTTCAATGCTGATATAGCTTTCATCTGCAGTGCAGTGTTAGCCCATTTTATTTTGAAGGAGAGGCTGCATATCTTTGGTATGGTTGGTTGTCTCCTCTGCGTGGTTGGATCTGTCAGTATTGTCTTACATGCCCCATTAGAGAAGAGTATCCAATCTGTCAAGGATGTCTGGTACCTAGCAACAGCGCCAGGTATATTCAAGGCTATTGCCATTTACATTCTTCCATTAGTCGTAGAGGAGGATCTACGGCGGGTTTTGCTGGTTCAATTGAATCTATTACTTTCGGCTCGAACTATGTACATCCCAAATAAGTTGGAGTCGGCTATATGGATCATCACTTCTCCATATAAGGTCACTCATGTCATCATCATCATAATTCATACCAAATAAAAGTAAAAATGGAAAATAAGTTAAATACATATAAATAATAGTAATAATAATTACTCCCACCGTCCCAATTTATGTGAAGCTATTTAACTCAGCATGGAGTTTAAGAATGAAAAGTAGACATTTGAAACTTGTGGTCTAAAATAAACCATACATATTTGTTTGACTATAAATCATCTCATTAAGGGTAAAATGAGAAATCTAAAGTCAAATTGTCACTAAATATAGAATGGTGTCATTCTTTTGTGACTGAATAGAAAGGAAAGAGTGTTACATAAATTGGGACAGAGGGAATAGTATTATTAGAAGTTCTATGACAAGACTAAACCCTATTCCACTAGTAGATATCACCTATAGGATTTTTTTTCTTCCATTGTGTCTTTAGCTAAGTCCACATTGATCCCATGAAATTGTAGGTCTTTCGAGAGAATCTCGTCCTTTTCTAACACCTTCACTCACCATAATTTTACACCTACAGGCCAGTGCATATGTAGGTTGACGCAGGACATGACCAAACTATCTCAAGCGACCTTCTCTCATTTTATCCTCAACGCGTGCTACTTGCACCTTCTGGAAAATGTTGTCATCTTTAATATGTATATACAAAACAAGATCACACTCATTTTGAACCCATTGACTCTAAACTCTAGATTCGCCTATCTGAATTTTCACTAACATACAAATCTTCCACATATAAGTATTTTTACAAATTACAAACGAGATACATGCTATCTTCCTTTTGCATCAGCATGCTTTGTTTATATGAACTAACCAAAAGTTTTTTGATAAGGACAGGGTTCCTCACCTACACTTTCACAGTTCTGGTGCTGATACTTATCCTTATTGTCCGGTTTGTGCCTCGTTATGGGCGGTCGCATTTGGTTGTCTACATTGGTATCTGTTCTCTTGCGGGTTCTCTCACGGTCTGTTATTCTCTTTCATGTACTGTAGTAGCCCATGTGTACATTTCATACATCTTATTATCTCATGGTTGTTTTCTTATGGTTAATCAGGTTATGGGTGTCAAAGCAATTGGAATGGCTATAAAGCTCACATTTAGAGGACAAAATCAATTTAAGTATTTTGAGACATGGTTTTTTATAATTTTTGTCCTCATCTTTTGCCTTGTGCAGCTGAACTATTTGAACAAGGTAAAGTTGCATTCCCTTATAATTTGAGTGTTCTGACTTCTGAGTATAGTTTAATTTCCGATAGATGTTGATTTGGTTTGATCGTGTAGTCATACTTCTCATCTTTCATTTCACCCAATATTAGTACCTTTTTTGCCTACTTTTGGTAAAACAATATCAATAAATCAATTACTTCTCAATCTCAAATTAGTGGGGATAAGCTAAAGGATCAAAACTAAAGAGTATATTTAAGGGACTGTTTTGAACCTACCCCCAGACAATAAGGGATTTTTTTTGGTCATTTCCTCTGTATATTTCACTCTATTCAGGTCCTTAAGTATTTACAGTATTCATTATAGTTATAATACTTCTAAGCTGACCGTCAATCAACTGCAACCCTTCTCTTTTATCTGGACTTACACTGTCCTCAAAACAATAATACTGACATTTATTTTGTACAATTAAGTAAGAACTAAATTTCTAGTTTAGGTAGTAAGAACTAAATTTCTAGTTTAGGTCTTTTCTTGACCTAACTTTCATACAGCATTCAATAAGGTTTGTTTTGCGCTTCGTATAAAATTGATAGAACTGCATATCCAGTGATTTTTAAACACAAAGTAAGAACATGACATCTGAAAGTTCCTTAAAATTTCATAACAAGCATGAAATTTTGAATCTTTTTTCCAGCTCTGGTGACTGATGAGATTAAATTCCATGGCAAAATGCATAGTTTGTAGTTTACTTGGATTTATGTCTTCTCATCTTACTCATTACGTGCTTCTTCTTTTTAATATATAAATGTTTGCATGACTATTGCATGTTATGCAGGCACTTGACACATTTAATACCGCTGTGGTTTCCCCAATATACTACGTCATGTTTACGACACTGACCATTGTTGCAAGCATGATAATGTTTAAGGTAAAACAACATTAAGTTTTCCGGTTATTACTATTCAGAACTCTTAGTTTATCAACTTCCATTTCTTTGAGATAAGGATTTATCTCGAAATGTTGAGAAGATGAACGTCTGGAGCAAACAAAAAGAATATGCTAGTTGGATTATTGGCTTATCTATTTGCTAATGAGTACTCCCTCATCCCAATTTATGTGATGTTCTTTTGACTGGACACGGAGTTTAAGAATGAAAGGAAGACTTTCGAAATTTGTGATCTAAAACAAGTCATAGATATTTGTGTGGCTATAAATCATCTCATTAAGGGTAAAAGGGGAAGTGCAAAAGTTAAATTGTTACTAAATATCACTCTTTTCCGGACTGCTAGAAAGAAAAGTGTCCCATATAAATTGGGACGCAAGGAGTATTTTGTTTTGCCCTTCTTTTCCATTTGAAAGTTGTATTCCAAACCTTCTCTAATTTTGGTGATACGTTTTGGGATTCAGGACTATGTTCATCAGAATACGACACAGATAGTTACAGAGTTATGTGGTTTTGTAACTATCCTCTGTGGTACTTTTCTCCTACACAAAACCAAGGACATGGGAAGCAATCCATCCAAACTATTACCAGTTCTCCGTCCAAAAACAGAAAATGATTGTAAGCAAACAAGCGATGACAACAACAACAACATACCCAGTGCAATCCCACAAGTGGGGTCTGGGAAGGGTAGAGTGTACGCAGACCCTACCCCTACCTTGGGAGATACAGAGGCGGTTTCCGATAGAACCACGGCTCGTAAGCAAACAAGTGAAACCACAAAACTTACAGTTGAGGTTTGAAGTAAAAACGGTTGTAGAAGTTTTGATCTGTAATTGCATCATCAAGAGAGCATAAGGAAAATGATGACACTCATAAAGAAGGAAGATAGAAGCATTTCTTATTGGATAAAAACAGAAGGAGAAAAACTTAGAACTCTCAAAGAGGTGATGGTTTTTGACAGGTTGAAGCCAATGCTTTACTAGGAGGAAATTTCGATATCAATCTTTTTTTATTTTGACTTTAGAAATATTTTACAGTGTGGATACTGATATCGAATATTGATATGCTTCTTCGACTTATATACACTGATAATATGAGAAAAGAGCTCGAATTTTTTTGTTCTGGCCAGCATTTCCTTGTGTATAAGGTTAATGCCTGTATCGAGATTTTCTTGTTACTTTGTCTAGTTGGTTTTCAATGTCTTCCACTTCTTGTTGGTTTAAGTTCTTGTATTTGTAATAGATAGGTAAAGTGGTGTTTTTATAGGTAATTTACATTGATCCTTTTAATGCATTATGGGTTGTGTAGGTCATGAGGAATCTTGAGGACATCAAATTGATAGTTGCAAATTATGTTGCTCGGACTCTTCAAAATTGCTGCCGTGTCCGAGTCAGATTCTCCAAAAATACACTACATTGGAGGATCTTGCACACAAGGACGTTATTTTTGAAGAGTCTGAAGGTTGCAAGTGCAATTCAACAACCATTGACAAGTTTTTGATTGTATTAACCTGTTGATAACAGCATAAACTTATAATATGACAACAGAAATCAAGATAATTTGTTCAAGTCTCGAGCACCAACATATCTTGGTCCAAGACCAAACTTTGTTCTCCCCCTCATTTGGTAATTAAGGATTATCTAAAGGAAAAAGGTCAAATTTAGCCCTCTACTGCTCGAAAAGGATCGATTTTACCCTCTGTGATCCTATCCAAGCAAAAATATCCCCGCCGTTACCTAATGGTTCAAATATACCCCTCTTTTGTTAGGGCTGTCCAAGGTGGACACCCAATCCCACGTGGTACTGACATTTGGATGAGGTGGAAGCCACGTGGCATGCCACCTCAGCGCCCCAAGCCCCCAACCCATTTTACCCCTCCACTCCACTTGTTCTTCCACCACTAGCATTTCCTTTCCCTCCACCACCATTGTCATTGTTATCACCAACAAAACTCTAATCAGTCATCAATAATCCCCCTTTTAGATTTCCAGAACATCGTGAGAAGAAAATACCATTTCTATGTTAAAAATTATTCTTCAGGGCTGAATTGGCCTTTGCATATTTTATTTAGCAGCCTTTTTTAATGCAGTTTTCATCTTTTGACATCATTTTGGCCTAAGGAGCATTTTGTGATCACTAAGGAGTACATTCAGAGATTTCATAGAAGATGTGATAATTAAGGACTTCTCGTACGAGATGTCATATGTTCCAATGATCAGAAAAAACAGATGAAGCTACCACCTAGAATAACAATATTTGGCACTTTTTGACCCAAGGTAATCCTGGAACGGACACTAACTTCTACTAGTTAACAGTAATATTTGGTCTAATACCTAACGCTGTCTTACTGGCAATTCCCAATAGCATGCCAGATTTCATGACCCAAAAGTGAATAATTTTTTCCTTTTCAGACAAATTGCAAAGGTTTGCCCTTAAACTGCATCTTTAGAAAACCTAAATGTCAATGACAACTATAACTGACACCCCAATTTGGACTTATATTCTACAAAGGAAGTCAGCAAGAAAGTGGAACTACAATTACACAAGTCTAAACATGTGCCTTTAACCAGCATTGTTAGAGACCAAGGAGTCGATAATAGAAGAATAGAACAGATTAGAGAAAGTTCACTAGAAAGATGATGGTATTATATAAATATATCAAAAGATTTTATTGAACAAAGGCGACATAAAAACTTAAAGGCTGAGAACTCTACATTCTATACTGGCTACATTAAAAAGGGGATATAGGAAACATTATTCAAATACATAGGCTCTGAGTAGAAACCTAATATCAAATAATAAAAATTACAAGTTACTGACCTTTACAGTTGTTCATATCTTGCAAGGCTATTTATCCATCTACAATAAATTGGTCTTCTTGAGCATCTTCTTCAACCCTTGCATCACCATGAACCATACCATTGACATGGTGCAAGTTTTGCATCATTTGTGAAAGATAATGGTTGCTAGCACCTGTGTGATCAGAAAGCCCGGTTGGATGACCAGTCCACTGAGAAAAAACTCCGAGCAGCTGACTAGTAAGATTTTGTTGCTCGTGAAGTATCCGAGTCTGGATCTGGCTCATTTCAGCTCGATGCTGACCTAACGTCTCGTCAATCCTCTTCTTCCATTCTGATCTCCTCTTGTGTATTCTTTCTTCCCGTTCTCTCTCGAATATAAGTTGTTCCTCTCTTCTCCTCCTTTCCCGTTCCTCGCTTTCCTTCTCCATTAATTCCCATTCTTGAACTCTCTGTCTCTCCAACTTCTCCCTTGCTTTCTCCCTTTCCTCCCATTTTCTCTCACGCTCTTGTTGGTGTTCCATTCTAATATGTTCTCTCCTCTGCCTCTCGCGATCCCTATCGGCCTCGCGCTGCTCAAACCGAGCTTCCATTTCCTTTAATTGCGTCAACTGAGTAGCAAGAAAACCCCACGCCTTCTTCGACTCCACCCCTTTTAGTATCTTCTTCTTCTTTCTCGTATCAGGCTCTGTTGGCTCGATGTTTTCGTAAACAAATCCATCATCCGCATCTTCCTTCCTCCTGATACTACCAATGAAATTCTCCTCTCCTTCTTCCCCATCGTAATCAAACTCCATACCCGTAACTCCATGATCATCAACCCCGTTAATACCTCCCGTAAAATCACCGTCCCCAACATGACCTAGATGCCCAAATTGATCAAATCCCCCACCATTTTCATTTCCATCTCCTACAACCGTACAATTGAAGACAAGTGTATTCACATCCCCGAAAACTTCCTTATACCTTAAGAAATTCGACCAATGAGTTAGCCCCTCCATCCAATCAAACTCCTCCGACTCGTCCCCAGAGTTTGGCTTCTTAATCTTTTGCTTCACTAGTGAATACTGGTGCCTCATGTTCTGAACTTTAGTGGACACATCTTTCCAAGTCCATTGCCATGGGTAAGTGATCGGATCACGAACATGGTGCACAGAATTTACATGTAAAGCAATAGGTCTATACTTTTTTTCCCTAGTTTTCATCTTAGCTAAAGTCCCATCACATAACATCTCACCATACTTATCAATTAGAGTTCTTTCTTCTGCCTCAGTCCATTTTTTCCTTCTTGGTTGTGGCATCATCAAATAAATCTAACTCCACTACCCAATTCAATAAACTTTAAGAAGCTAAAAATCACATACACAACAACTTAAATACATTAAATAGAACTAAGTAAACTACTCAATTCAACAAACTTTAAGCAACTAAAAATCCCATACACAACAACTTAAATACCAAAAAAATCAAACTTTTTTCCTTCTTGGTTGTGGCATCATCAAAGTCACATACCCCAAAACCCCAAATTGCAGTCTTTACCACAAATCCATAAAAAAAATCAAATCAACACTACAAATAACCCAAATTTTTTCCAAGAAAAGCTAATGGGTATACCCAAAATCACAACTTTTTAGCAAAAATAACCATTAAAATTCAGGGAAGAATATTGCCATATATGTATAAGTAAAATCAAGAAGTGTGATAAAAATCTGACCTTTACAACCAATAATAGGCTTCTTGAATTGGGAAAAGTAAAGCAGTGAGATAAAGGGGAAATTTTTTTATGCAGAAATTTTAGAGAAATATGAAAAGGACAAAAATGGAAATTGGGTTTTTTAAGGTTTTGATTGGATGAATTGATTTCTGCAGTTAGTAGTTGAACTGTTCAATGAGCAGACATCAGATTACAAGGATTCCAAGGAGCTGGAAAGAGGAATCATTTGTTGAAATTACTTCATTGCCCCTATTTTTCCTTATTATTGTGCTCATAGTATTTTTTTTTTAATTTGATTTTTATAAATAGTTATATGTTATAAACAGCTTGTAGATATTGTCCGCTTTGGCGCACCTCACGGCTTTAAAACGCGTCTACAAGTAAAGGCTTCAGGCCTTGCTTATAAGCACGCACACAATCCCGTGTGCGAGCGATGTGGGAACTTCCAGTTCACAACACACCCTCCCATCGCGAGCATCGTGCTGATAACGTGTTATAAACAGCTTGTAGATATTGTCCGCTTTGGCGCACCTCACGGCTTTAAAACGCGTCTACAAGTAAAGGCTTCAGGCCTTGCTTATAAGCACGCACACAATCCCGTGTGCGAGCGATGTGGGAACTTCCAGTTCACAACATTATAATAATAATTTACCCCCCTTCCCCATGAGTTCACCATTTTTGCTGGGGTCGTTTGGACGCGAATTAAGTTATCCCGATATTATAGTTCTGAGATTATAATCTCTTAACTAATTTATCCCATCTTGCAGGTGGGATAAAATAATACCAAGCTTGATGGGGTAAAATGGGTTACACAAATCTGAGTTTGGGATAAAGTTTATACCTTATTTGGTTGAAGGTATAAATTTATATCTTCAACCAAACAAGATATAAATTTTATTCCAAAGTTAATCCCGAGATATTTCACCTTATCCCGCGTACCAAATGACCACCTTCGATTTGGAGGTGGAGAGTGTTTACCTTCTGAGCCCCTCTTTTCGATCGTTTTAAGATTTTTTTTTTTTTTTTTTTTTTTTGGTCTTGGAATTTTTATCACTGTGTTTGATGTTCATTTTCTTTTTTGTATTAAAACTATTTCTCCAAACTTCCCCATAAATATCAAAATAAATCGACATTGGGACTATATCATTTTTCAACAATATCAAAACTAGAAAAATTGCTTCCAAACAGTTCGGACCATAATTTCAATTCCACGAATTCGAAAAGCAACAGAAAAAAGAACTAAAACACAATTGTCTTATGCTAAGTAATACGTGAAGTAACTTGTGACGTAACAGTAAAAACAAGACATGTAAGTGGATGACTCATCAAACTTTCAGAAACAAAAAAGTCATGTGAAACATTAACGCATCATCCCAGGCATCATTCCGCCACCACTTGGCATCATCCTAACATTGGGCATCCCCCCTTTGCCATTAGCATTAGCAGGGGAATTAGCAAAATGCTTAGCAATCTCAGGATTTTCTTCCATAATCTTCTTGATTTGATCTTGATTTTGAATCTCATCACTTGTTGGTAACCCTTTTTGTTTTTGTTTTTGATCAAACATCATTTTTTCAACGGCTGATCTTGTCTCTAAGTCCAATTCTGATAGCCTACTTGGCTCTGGCTCAGCTTTTTGTGTGTCAATTTCAGGTCCATTTTTGAACAAACTCTTCCACCAATCAGATTGGTTCCTTTTAGTCATGAGAATTGTCACCTGTTTCTGATCTTCTAAACTCCAGAAACATTCATCAGCTTTCACAGGTTCCAGAAGTTCACCTTGTTAGGAAAATAGAATACTAAAACGTAAGAAGAAAGGCTTCGAAGCAAATGAAAGCAACTTTCATTACAGAGATATTACTTGTATCGCTAGTATGAATTTAAATGTTAAACTCATCAAATTTAAATTCTAGGTCACACTCTTACTTACACACTTTTCAAAGAAGACATGATTTTAAAGAGTTGAACCAATGGTATCCAAAATAGTCTATCTACTAATTTCGTGAAACAAAAATGTCCATTTAAATGTAGAACTTAAATTTGTATTTGTATTCATATTTGAAGTCAAATTTCAAAATAAATACCGAAAGTACCAAGTATTTTGATATATAAGCCTTCTAACTCATTTGTACCGTTCGAAGTGACGCAAACCCAATTAATATATATTTAGTGGTGGATCTAGTAAAAAATGTATGATTTCAGTTGAACTAAAATATTTTAACACGAAAGTTAGATATATATGTAACAAGTCATTAAAATTTCAACAAATATTAAATTCTAGATCCGATTTGTTTATATAAACAAACTATATACCACACCTTCAACAATTGGTGGTTGATTTTTGAGACCAACTTTGATGGAATTGTTCTTGATATCCACAGCTAACAATCTTGATTTTGTGCCAGGTGGCACTGAGACATTAATAGTAACATCTTGAAGAGTTTGTCCCCATGTATAATTCTCCATATCAAGCCCATTAAATTGATTTGGTTTTAATTTCTTATTTTCTTCTTCTTTTGGTTCTAAAGAAGAAGTGGTCGATTCTTTGTGGGGTTGTTCTTGATCTTCATTTTCTTTATTTTCTTGTTGTTTTTCTTCTGTAGGCTTTAAGGCTTGTGCCTGATTTTCTCCTTCAGTGTAGTCTGAAAGAATTGCCATTTTTTGGTGATGAAAATGAATGAGTAAATTAAAAGAGGAAAGTCAGTGAATTGGTGTGAAAATTTGGTAACATAGTGTATTTATAGTAGATTATCAGAGAAAGAAAAGGAATACTCAGTCTTAATAACAACATGATGCCGTGAGACTCGTGACTGATTGAATTGTAGCCTAAACTAAACATCAAACTAAAATGTCTAGTAAAATCCTTAGTTATCTATTACTAACGACTACCAAGGATTGTGGTGGTGTGATAACTAATAAATGTTCCTTCAATATTGGTTGTTAGTTTGAGCCTGGATATAGAGTTGTCACCTGCCTTTGTTAGGGTCACTTAGGTGGAAATTCCAGATGCGAACTCGGGTCTAGTCCGACCTCGATGTTGGTACAGAGCACCGAGTGGAAAACCAAACGAATGACTAGTAAAATACGTAGTTCTATATTAATTTTATGGATTTCAATTATATAGATTTAATTTGCTTTTGTTAGAGTGCGCTTTAATTTATCTCAAGGATTTTCCTATGTGAAATCCGAATTTAGTCGGACCCTCAAGTGAATATTGAACTCTAGGTGGGAAAAAAAAAGTCTGATTAAATCCAGTGTTCTACACAAATTTTATGGATTTAAGTTATAAAGCTAGATTGATTTTTCACCAAATTATCGATTGATGCGTAGCATAGAGATTTACTTATCATTTAAAGGTGATTTGACTGCATTAACATTGTTTACACATCAATACATAGAATGTAAACTTTAACTCCATTTTTTAGAAGAAAATGAGAAAAATATTCCAAACGAAAAATAACCCACAGGATTGAGTTAGTTAGAAGTTTTCTTGAAACACGCTCTCAGATCACTTGAAGATTTTGACCATACCACACACATTAGGACAATCACTCGTATATTCCCCAAGATTTTCTTCTAAAACTGTATATTTATAGTACCTGTATCAGGAAATTGAGTACTTTACTATAGAAAAGTATACTGTATTAAGAAGGTAAAAGTTTACTTGCGTCCAGGCTCATTAATCGCTTAATTATAATAAATTTATATGGTTTAGTGTAAACATCATCATATATAGTTAAGGTCTTACTATATTAAGAATAGATCATGTCATAGGAAGGTAAGCTGATATAAAATTTGTTTACAACAACAACAACAACCCAGTGAAATCCCACATCGTAGGGTCTGGGGAGGGTAGAGTGTACGCAGACCTGACTCCTACCAAGGTAGGACGGCTGTTTCCGAAAGACCCCCGGCTCAATAAAAGCATATAAAGAAGTCAGATACGGTTAGATAAGGTTAAGAGATTCGGATAAGAGATTTAAAGCGATATGGAAATGAAATAATGCAAGCGACACAGATAATACAGGATAATCAGAGCACAGAAAATAACCGATAATAGCAGAAATCTAAGCAGATGACACAGGATAACCAAAGCACAGGAAATAACACATAATAACAGATAATAGCAGAAATCGGAGCACAAGAAATTATATTGCAATAATGCGACTACTAATAAGAACGGATAACGAGACTATCTACTAGCCTTCTACCCTAATTTGGGTCCTCCAAACCCTCCTATCTAAGGTCATGTCCTCGGTAAGCTGTAATTGCGCCATGTCGTGTCTAATTACCTCTCCCCAATATTTCTTCGGCCTACCCCTACCTCGTCTGAAACCATCCATGGCCAACCTCTCACACCTCCGCACTGGGGCATCTGTATCTCTCCTCTTCACATGCCCAAACCATCTTAATCTCGCTTCTCGCATCTTGTCTTCCACCGAGGCCACCCCCACCTTATCCCGAATATCCTCATTCCTAATCCTGTCACTCCTGGTGTGGCCACACATCCATCTCAACATTCTCATCTCGGCAACTTTCACCTTTTGAACGTGAGAGATCTTAACTGGCCAACACTCCGCCCCATACAGCATAGTCGGTCTAACCACCACTTTGTAGAACTTGCCCTTAAGTTTTGGTGGCACCTTTTTGTCACATAGCACTCCGGAAGCAAGCCTCCATTTCATCCACCCTGCCTCAATACGATGTGTGACATCATCGTCAATCTCCCCGCTGCCTTGCACAATAGACCCAAGGTACTTGAAACTACTTTTCTTCTGGATGGCCTGGGTACCAAGCCTTACTTCCAAGTCAGCCTCCTGAGTTGCTTCACTGAACTTACACTCCAAGTACTCTGTCTTGGTCCTACTCAGCGTAAACCCTTTAGACTCCAGAGTATGTCTCCAACACTCCAGCTTAGCGTTAACTCCGCTACGAGTCTCGTCAATCAGGACTATGTCGTCCGCGAAAAGCATACACCATGGCACCTCACCTTGAATTTGCCGTGTCAATCCATCCATCACCAAGGCAAATAAAAACGGACTAAGAGCTGATCCTTGATGCAACCCCATCACAACTGGAAAGTGCTCTGAGTCTCCTCCTACTGTCCTCACCCTGGTTTTGGCTCCCTCATACATGTCCTTGATCACCCTAATGTACGCCACAGGTACACTTTTAGCCTCCAAGCATTTCCATAGGATCTGTCTTGGAACTTTGTCATAAGCCTTTTCTAGGTCGATGAATACCATGTGTAAGTCCCTCTTCCTCTCCCTATACTGCTCCACCAACCTTCTCATAAGATGGATGGCTTCTGTAGTTGAACGTCCCGGCATAAATCCGAACTGGTTTTCTGAAATAGACACACCTCTCCTCACCCTCATCTCCACCACCATTTCCCACACTTTCATAGTATGGCTTAGCAGCTTGATACCTCTATAGTTGTTGCAACTCTGGATATCTCCCTTATTCTTGATATAAAATTTGTTTATTTACCAAAAAGAAAAAATATTACCGAGAGTCAACATTGTGGAAATAACATTGTTTTGCAACTTTTAAACCCTTTTTCTGCTTTAAGGGATAATGTAGCTTGTAGATGAAGTCGATAATTAATCCAGTCTCTTTGATCTTTCTTATCTCATTATTTTGAACTTCTAAAAAAAAATTAATAATCAGGAAATACGTCTTGAGTCGGTTCATAGTAATTTTAATTTTCCAACTCCACTGTGGATACACATTCCTAATAAATTAAATAAAAGGGTTTTATCTTTCTCTATATATACACCCATCATTATATTCTTCTCCCAAATTCTCACATCCCCTTTAATATACCCTTCCTTCTATCAATTCTTGTTGATTCTAAACTTTGCTTGGGAGGAATTGGACTATTTACATAATCTTTCTTTCTTTTCTTTTTTCGATTTATAGATGTTTGGTATTTGTATTGGGATCACTGAATCTGAATTTGCATCAGAAAGTCTCATATGAGGGTAAACTACTCGTTAATAAAGGCGACTCCATACCCAAAGCTCGAAGTTAACACCTCTAGTTAAGAATAAAAGAGTACTTATCATTCCATCACAACCTTTGGTGATCGTATTCTCTCTTTCTTCTATCTCTAAAACAATTTTTTTCTTCCTTCCAACAATGGAAATTCTTTCGCATTACAAAAAAGAAGCACAAGAACCACTCATAAAAAAGAACCTTCTAAAACCAAACAAAGCCAATGGACTTGACATGGACAATTATTCATGGGGACAATCACTTGAAAATGTCACCATAAATATCCCATTGCCACGTGGTGAAAGTGTAAATTACTTTACTGTAGCAATAGAGAACAGTAATTCCCTTAAAGTTGGAAGGCATCTTGAACCACTTATAATAGATGGTTTACTTTTCAAGAAAATAAAAGCTGATGAATGGAGTTGGTATTTCTCAGATAAAAATGAAATTTGCATTAGTCTTCCTAAGAGAAATAGGAAGTGGTGGAAAAGTTTGTTAAAAGGTGATCCAGAAATTGACACACAAAATTTTGAGAGTAAATGGAGGATTTTCACATCAAAACTATGGCAGCCGGTGGAAAAGTTGTATTTTAGGCTAGTTATGAAATTAACTTATTTTAAGCAGAAATTAGAGTCTATTTTGTCAAATTGTTCATAAGTTGCCAGATTGGTATTGTTAGAAAATCATAATGGGGCAAGAATAACGAATTGTGTACCTTTCAATTGCAGCGGAAGTTGTTGATCTTGCCACACAAAGAAATTGCCCAAGGTTGACTTGGTCTCACTAGGAAACCAAATTCTATTCACAAACTAAATGCCTTTTTTTTTTTGTGTTCTTATGGAAAAAGTTGGAGAAATTGAGAGTCTGTATTTTCTTATCACCCTTAGAAGAAAAAGAAACCGTGCCTTTTTATCCAGAAGAGAGAAGTTACAGGAGTTACAAAAGCTCCTCCCACAAACCCACGTTGATAGGGTAGAAGTAACCCTTTTAGTGTGGTAACTCTTTTTTTTTTATTTTAACTTCCGATAAATTCTTGCATGTTTAATTCTCCTAACCGGGTCGGGTCTGTCCACATGGGAGACCCATGACCCAAGACCAATATCCAACATCTCCCACTTCGCACATGGTGGACTAGACTCATACTAGTACCATGCTAATAGCACACAACACACATAATTCATACAGAGAAATAGTTCGTGCGACCTGCGAGCATCAAGAGCTAATACCTATTAAGGTATTACGAGAGCTCCATGTAGGAATTCAATCACATACGAAAAAGAATCCACTATCGATTATAAGGATCATATTACTCACAATACCCCAGACATCAACTGCTACTCTAGTAGCTAGTTGCCCGATCCCTCATCCTCGAAAGAGGTGAACTTGAGTTCATGTTTAACTTTATATCCACAATTACACTTGACACTGTATGGCAAGTGCAATGGCCGGCCTATGAATAGAAGTTAAATTAATAATTTTAATTGTCTTCCCTTTCTACTCGAATCTATTTGTTTCAATCAACTGCTTTCCTAGACATGCACTGCATTGCCGAATCACTCATGGCTATTAGTAACATGCTAAAGTAGCAACACTGATTGAAACTTCAAGAAACAGTCAAAGGTCAAAAGGTATTCCATTGAAAAGTTAATGTAACTTTTCGGGTCTCACACAATGAAGAAGCAGGGATCCATTCTCCATTAACCCATTGGTCGCTTAGCACACATGGTATGAAACACGTGCTACGGTGTTCTCACCTTATATTGGCGCGTGTGTCTCATTCTTTTACTCATTCAACACCGTACAAATCTTGATCTAGACATCTCCAAAATGTCTAAACCCGAGTTTCTTTCTTCAATGATCCTCAAATCCATCTTCTTAGAGAAACTCATATCTGGCTTACAAAACAAGTCATAACATGGTGGTGGAATTTATCTCTTCACGTTACTCAACGTAAGAGGCGCTTGCTCGTGTGAGAGAGCCAATCTAACGACTCGTTCGACACACTTTATCGATAATATTACATCATCACATGCATATAAGATATGAACACAAAATTCAAGAGTAGAATATTGATGAAAATATTATAGCAACCAAGTCATATTACAATATAGAAATATAATCATATCCTACGCAAACCTAGAGCCATAACATGTTTCTCAAACAGGTCTCTAGATATCGCCTTTGTAAAAGGATCAGCTATCATTTCTCGCGTAGGTATGTATTGTAAAGTTACTTCTCCACTTGCTATTGTGTCTCTTACAAAGTTATACTTGATGTCAATGTGTTTGGTTTTGCTGTGATACTTAGGATCCTTTGTGTATGCAATAGCCGCTTGACTACACAATGTAAAATCATTGATCCTTGAGAATTCTTTGCTACGTCCAAATGCTCAAAGAATCTTTTTAACAAAACAGCTTCTTGTACTGCAGACGCACAAGCCACAAACTCAGCTTCCATAGTTGAAAGAGCCGTGCAAGTTTGTTTCTTACTTTTCCATGAAATAGCACCACCATTAAGTAAGAAAGCATAACCGGATGTCGATTTGCTATCGTTCCGGTCACCACCCCAATCAGCATCTGTGTATCCTTTCAAGTGTAAATCATTTCCACTATAACATAGTGAATAATCAACAGTTCCTTTCAGGTATCGGAAGATCCTCTTCACAGCTTTCCAATGATCTCTTTTAGGATTGGACTGATACCTGCTAACCAGACCTACGGCATAACAAATGTCCGGACGAGTACACATCATAGCGTACATCAAGCTCCCGACAACACTAGAATATGGAACTTGAGACATGTCTTCCTTTTCTTTTTTCAGTCTCTGGACACATTTCAAGGCTTAAAGTTTCACCTCTTGCTATTGGAGTATCCATGGGTTTGCAACTATTTATTCGGAAGCGTTCCAAAATTTTCCTTATATAAGTTTCTTGAGATAGACTCAAAACCTTCTTGGAACGATCTCTTTGGATCTTAACACCCAATATATAGTCTGCTTCACCCATGTCTTTCATATCGAATGACTTTGAAAGCCATGACTTGATAGTTTTCACATACTCCAAATTATTTCCGGCTAATAAAATATCATCCACGTAAAGGGAAAGAATTACAAACATTCCATTAGACTTCTTCACATAGATGCAATGGTCTTCATCGATCATGGTGAAATCATATGAAATCACCTCTTTGTGAAATCTCAAATACCACTGCCTTGAAGACTGCTTCAGGCCATAAATAGATCTTTTTAATTTGCAAACTTTCTTTTCTTGGCCTTTAACGATGAAACCTATAGGTTGTTCCATGTAGATTTCCTCGTTTAATTCTCCATTGAGAAAAGTTGTCTTCACGTCCATTTGGTGTAACTCTAGATCCAAACGTGCAACAATAGCCAAAAGTAACCGAATTGAGGTAAACTTCACAACTGGTGAAAAGGTTTCCTCATAATCTATTCCAGCTTGTTAGGCAAAACCTTTTGTGACCAATCGTGCCTTGTATCTTTCTATTGACCCGTCCATTTTACGTTTAACCTTGAGAACCCATTTGTTCCCAATGGCTCTACGCCCAGAAGGAAGGTCAACCAGATCCCAGACTTTGTTGGTTCTCATGGACTATAATTCTTCTTTCATTGCTTTCATCCATTCATCTCTTCCAGGACTTGCCAAAGCCTCAGTCATAGAATTAGGCTCATCCAATTCTGTGGGAGACACCAGGAAAACGTAATCTTCAATCTCATAAGATCGTTTAGGTACACTTTTTCTGGTACTCTTACGTTGTTGAAATTCAGATTCCTCTAAAGGATTTTGGGATTCAAAACTCCCACTTGGACAAGGAACCGATCCTTGATCTATTTGACTATTAAACATGTCTAAATACATTGTTTGATCATCTGAATTTAACATTTCGTAAAGAGGCTCTCCTTCTTTTATTTCGCCCTTTTTGGGAAAATCATTTTCTAAAAAAATGATATCTCGTGATTCAATTTCAGTTATACTTCCATCTTCTAATTCACCAATGAACACATACCCTTTGGAGTGTTCTGAGTATCTTATGAAGATACATTTCTTCCCTTTTGGACTCAGTTTTCCAAACTTACCAAAACGATCCTTTACATATGCAGCACAACCCCAAGGTCGTAGATCATTCAAGTTCGGTTTATGACCAGTCCATAGCTCATAAGGAGTGGAAGTAACTGATTTAGAAGGCACTTTATTTAGTAAGTAGGCTGCAGTCAATAATACATCTCCCCAGAAGGAGATAGGTAAATTTACCTGCGCCATCATAGATCTTGTCATATCCAATAATGTTCTATTCCTCCTTTCTGCTACACCATTCTGTTGAGGTGTATAAGGAGTAGTTAACTGTCTCGTAATGCCTTTTTCATTACATAATTCTTCAAACTGTTTTGATAAATATTCACGGCCTCTATCGGTTCTTAAAGTCTTTATACTTTTATCTAATTGATTCTCAACTTCATTCATATATTTTCTAAAGCATTCAAGTGCTTCAGATTTATGAGAAATCAAATAGACATAACCAAAGCGCGTGAAATCATCAATAAATGTAATGAAATACAAAGCACCAGACCTTGCCCTCACATTCATTGGACCACAGATATTAGAATGGATTAATTGCAACGGGGAATCTGCTCTCTTAGCCTTCCCAAATGGTTTACGCGTAATCTTTCCGGCAAGACAATGTTCACAAGTTGGCATTTCAATTTTGGAGAAAGGACCTAAATGCCCTTCCTTTGCCAATCTATTCATCCGGTCTTGCCCTATGTGACCTAATCTTGCATGCCATGTAATAACATCAACATCACTGTTACTAGAATAACATGTCATTACACAACGGTCAACATAATAGTCATAAGTTGAAGGATTACAATCTAAAACAATAAAACCATCATAACGAAGTCCAAAACCATAAAAAACATTGTCTTGAGTAATTCTAACACCATTGCGACTAAACTTTAAATCGAAACCTAGATCTAGAAGAACAGACACAGATACTAAGTTACGTCGGATCTCTGGAGCATATAGGACGTCGTGCAACATCAAAGTTCGGCCACCACGCAAGTCCATTTTGCAAGTGCATATCCCTTTGACTTCAAGCTTTGCATTATTTCCTACATATATCCACTTTGATCCAGGTGAGACTCGACGAAACTCCACAAACGCTTCTCGATCACGACTCACATGGTCGGTGGCCCCTGAGTCTACAATCCACACAGGATAAGATTCAGTTAGTAAAACAGCCCTAGAAACATATGTAGCACTTAGAGATGCGTTTCGAAATGCTACCTTTTTCGGCTCGGGACACTCATGAGCAAAATGCCCTGGTGTTGACACCCAATTTTGTCCCTCTTTTATTTAATTTTACTCGGGTTTCTAAATTTACTGACGAGCTAAATACTTTATTTTTTTTACAATATTTTATTGCCAATATCATTACTTTTGTTTTCGACATTACAAGTATTACTTTACTACAAATTTTAGATGATTCGTCATCATTTCATTTTTTCGGGTTTGGACTCGTTAAATTAATTACAAGACAACACTTTGCAAAATATTTATTTTTACATATTTATTATCTTTACACAATATATATATTATACCAGTTATTAAATTAGAAGCCCAAAGAATAATTAAATAGCGGAGGAAGGAACAACAATTTTCAGCCAAATTCATGACCCGAAATATAAATACAGATATTATTTCCCTACCCGAATAAGCGACCCACATTTTAATATCCAACCTACATTTATATCAACCCATATTTTCAGCCCAAACGGACCAGCCCATTACTTATTTCCCACATTTTAAATACCAGCCCATACCTATTTTATACACTAATGGACCAGCCCAATACCCGTTTAAAATTGACCCGACCCGGGTCAATAAACAAAAACCCCCTAGGGTTCTTTCCTCTTCTTCGTCCGCCTCCCACCCTCGTCTCTCTCTTCCTCCTCTCCCTTCTCACCTACCCTTCACTCTCTCTCTCTTCTCTTTCTCGTTCCCTCACCATCGTCGCCACCACCTCTGCTACACCCACGTTCATCCATCCATGCCCATACTCCACTACTCCATCTGACACCCTCCACCATGCCTTGTCCCCCACCACGTTCTCCTCTGACACCACACCTCCACTCCACCACGCCTCTGCTATCCACTCACCGTTGTCCCCACGCCGCTCCTCTCTCCTTACTCTATAAAAGGAGAGAGGGATCGAACAAAGAGGGGACGGATTGAAAAACCCAAAAATCCCTTACAAGACCAGATCTAAAAAACCAAAAATCCTAAAAAAAAAAAGGAGTTTTTGGGGTTTTGAATGGTCTATTCTTAGGAATAAGAAACTCGAATCAAGAAAAAGAAAAAAAAACAGATCGAAAAACGAAGGATCTGGAACCAAAATTCTCTATCAAACACTAATTTTAATCAAAAGACAAGAACAACTACTCTATTTTACTTTCATTCTCTGTTGAGACTTTAGTTTCCTTAGTCGATTTCGAGTTCGTCGCATTCGAGTGTAGATTCGAGACGTCGACACCCACTTCACTGCGCACAAAAAAGGTAAACTTCGATACCTTTATTACTTCGAGTCCTTAATTTCTGCTTTGGTTAAGTTTTTTTTTTAGCTGGTTCTGCTATTTTTATGTTATGTAGTTTCTTTGTCGTCATATTATTTTCTGATGTTTTGGGAATTGTTAGAATAAAACGTTAATCGCCAAAAAATGAATTTGAAAGAGGTATACTGTAATTTGGATGTTTAGATTGAATTCCCAAAACTTAGAACCCACTTAGAGCCAAATATACATATGGTATACAATGAGCTATCAAGATAAGGCGAAGGTATATATTCGATATACGTCTGATATACACACTATGGTGTGTATATCTTAGGTATATTATGTATACGATTTAAAACAGGCCAGCACTATCTCTCTCTTACTCTATTTGTTCAACAATATACCCTGTCACGAATGTAATTTACTTGGTTAGATACGATAAAATGATTATATGGTATGTCGATGTTGGTTACTGATTTGATTTGGTCTATGGTTTATGTTCTAGGCGCAGTTCTATTAGTACCTTTTGGTTCATGGACACAGAAAGTTCTATGTTAGTCATTTGTTGATAGTCTGTGAATTCAAATTCTGCTCAGCGAGTGTATTGTTAAAATCTGCTGGCACACCTTGGTTACAGAGATTTATTTTCTTGAATAACTCTGTTGAACCTGCTTAACTGAAGTAGGAATCTTTAAAGTGTAAAAATCTCCCATGATCATAGGTAATGATTCAAACATTGTTTTGGTGTAAAGTTCATTAATAAACTTATTTAGCTTTCAGGAACCCAAATACAGTGTTTCCAGTTTTGAAATCTCATTGATACAGCTTTTAATCCAAAGAGTCGCATATTGGTTTGCTGAGTTGGGTTCTATACTTGAATTTTGGTAACATTGTAGGAAGTTTAATCTATCTGCTGAATGAAACCAGTTTAGGCCGATATAACGAATGTGTATAGGTCCTTGAAATGTTAAGTATATGACCAGAATCTTATGTGTAATAACTTGAAGCAGCATGTTAAGTCAAAAATGGGATCTCAGGAACTTCATAGTGTTTGTTTCAAGATAAGTGTTCTGTTTTCTTTTATGTTTGAGGGGTCCCCTCTTTTAATTCTCTCGAATACAATGTGTTGATTATATGTATGTTCCTTCTAAAAGCATCATCTGAATCTTGCACGATTCCTCTGTTTCCAGCCCCCTTTTTTAACTGAATGAATAACCTTGCTTCTGTCCAATAGTTGTTCAGTTAGGTGTGGCTAAATAAATGTACTTAACTTTGATACATATAGAATGTCACCAGGTACAATCTTCTCCCTGTAAGCAAATTTAATACTCTAAAAATGGGAAAATGGTTGATTTCTTCCTCAGTTTTCTCTGTGAATAGTTTGAAGTTTGTTTGATTTTATTCGTGTATTGTTGCCCCCTGGAAACTGAATCTGCTCTGCTTTTGGTTGCTTGAACACAGTTTTAGGCCTGAACCTGTTTGCCTCAACTGTTGGGCATATGTGTAATTTCTCACGACTTATTTGCTTCCTTTTTCCTCTAAATAAAGTGGATGCATTATTGGTTATATCATTGAGACTCACCTTTTTTTTAAAAACCAAAATAGGCTACTGATGGGTTGTTGTTATGTTTCTCCGAGAAACACAATACTACTTGTAAGAGGAAACAAACTTCTCCCTGCTAGAAATAATTAACTGGTTCTCTGTTAAAAGCCGTTGTTATGGCTTCGAATATTATGAAACTAAACATTGTCTATTGCCCGAGGGAATGGATCCCCTTCTTTCTCGCTCTGTTTTCATAGCAGCCCTCTCGTTTGGCCTGAAATCTGTTTTCCCTGGTTATCTTTTATGTGTAGCAAGGTTTGTAGTTTTGAAATTGTTCCTCGTCTTGGTCTCGGTTTCTGGATTCTTTTGAATAAAAGGAAATGAAGGATAATATAGTTTGTTTAGTAGTTCGATGTCTTGAAACATGATCCTTGTGCTGAATGTTCGACCTTTAAATAATTATGTTCGATCCTAATTAATTTTGCACGCTAGCTGCTCATTTAGTATATATCAGTGGTGTATAATAAAGATATATGTTAAGTGTATACATCAAGACACATTCCCAGTACACGCTTATATATACTGGCATCTTTTGTTAAAAAGTATTTTTCTTTCTTCTCTTTTTGGATTATTGACTGTGCAAGTTGGATTGCTGCTGCAAATATTTTTACATATTCAAAGAATATATTTTGCACATCTTCACATACTAATCCTTTTCCTTTCATCCTTCTTATGCATGAACATCGCATACGAGTCCAAGCGGCTCGTCGTCTTTTCCCGCATTTGGCGTTGGGATAAAAGCCCAACATAACTCCTCTTGAGTCATCCTACCAGTTTCGTTCGCAGCAGCTTTACTGGGCCGAAGCCCAACAGCAAACGGATCACAGCAGTCCAAGAAAGTGGGCTGAGCTCATTTGTCTCATTCCTATTCTTTTTTATGTGCATTTAACGTATATTGTATGATTAACATTGTGTTTGCTAATTTAGATAAACTTTAGTAACATTAGAGATTTTAGTTTAGTTGTGGGTAGTTAATTCAAAGAGAAGACTAACAATTAAGCTTCAGTAGTTTATATCGAAATTATCTATTATCCACAATATTTATCATTTTTTAGAATAATTGATTTTCAAAGTATCATGACTATATATTTTTGACTAAAGGAACCATAAATTATACTTACTATTTTAGAAGTTTTAAAACGCCCCAAATTTTACACTAACTTAGCTTATTCTAAAAATAAAAGGCAAATTAGTTTCAACGGATAACTTTCTCACTTTAATTCCTTTCTAACACTTGAAATACATAATTGTTGGAAATAACCTTAGCACAATATATATATATATATATATATATATATATATATATATATATATATATATATATATATATATATATATATATATATATATATATAAACTACTAGTCTTCATATGAAGCCTTTAATATTTATTCCACATTAATCTTACAATAACTCTTTGAATTTGTGAGTCGGCATAGTTCACTTTTCTCCGAATACATATAAACATTACATATTCTGTTTCTTTTAGTTTATTTTAACTAAACTCTATACAAATTATTGTGTTTTTTTACAAGTATTATTTTAAACAATACTATTACACTTTCATTTAAAATTTCAACAACATTTATAAGTTGTATTTTAAAATAACATAATGAGTATTCTTTTATACAAATTATTATTTATAAGTTCTATTTTTACAAATAGCATGTTCACATGCTTATTTATAACTTTAGCCATACTTACAAAGCTACTTTCTTTTCTATAATATTATATTTACATTTAGCCTAATTAATTGTAAGTCCGGTCGGTTAACCATTGTTATTGGGTTTTAAAGGATGCCTAATACCTTCCCTTTAGACTAATTGAACCCTTACCTAGAATCTTAAGTTTCGCAGACCTTAAACAAAGTTAACTTTAAACATAACTTTAATAAACTTTAGGTGTCCTAATTCACCATAAATAATTAGGTGGCGACTCCTTAACAACAAACACATAAATAGGAATCACCAATACGTCATACCTCTAACTTTAACTCTCCGGGGTTAAAAAGGGGTGCGACACCTGGAACATGGCAGTTGTAGCATTTCATCTTACTCTTGTCTTTCTTCTTGAAAAACCGTTTTCCCTTCTTGGGATTTGGCTTGTTCCTTTTCTTGGAAGGTCCTTCTCCGGTCTCCTTACCCTTTCCGTCATTTTTCCAATTCTTCTTGCGCTTGAAGGCAGAAGACTTGGTGCCACTTGATTCTGCCACATAGGCATTAGATACAGTTTTGGCAGCACCAAGACGCTCGTCTTCAAGCTCGACATGACGGGCAACATTAGAAAAAGTTTTGATGCTATCATTATGGGTTAAGTTAACCTTCAAGTGTTCCCAACCATTGGGAAGAGACCGGATCACTGCCTGAACCTGCTGCTCATCAGAGAGAACATGACCTGCACTTTTGAGTTGAGCAATCATGTTAGACATCACCCTAAGGTGTTGCTTGACATTGTGATCATGACGCTTCTTGTAAGTGTCAAATTTGATAGTCAGCTATCTAAGGCGGGTCACAGTGGTACCCCCATAAGTCTCTCGTAAGTGTGCCCACATAGCATGAGCAGTAGGGTATTCTTCACATTCGTGAATGAGATCATCAACGACAGAACTTACAATAATTCCACGTGCAGTAGAATCTTTCTTTTTCCACGCATTGTAAGTTTCCAGATCTCTTCTGTGCTGAGCAGTGTTACCCTCTTCTGGGTGAACTAAAACATGGTTAATACCTTCCAGAGCATCTTGCTCTTCTAATACATACCACATTTTACGACTCCAGATGTCGTAATTCTCGCCATTCAGTTTTTCACCTTTGTTTAAGTCAGCAATGATACTCTTAGATGCCATATCTGTTGATTGAGAAAATTAAGCAAGTTCTTATTCATCAATACTTACTTTAATAAATTTATGCATGTGATATTCACACTCAAGCAATTAATTTCCATAAATGACTTCACATTTAGTATAAAATCGAAAGGCCACAAAGTTTCCAATCATCATCTACAGTCTAAATGTTTAATCAAAAATGGAAAAAATAAATCTTAGCGTGAATTTTATTTAATAACTTTCAATTATGTCTCAACCCATTTAAAAATAAATAAATAAACGGGATATATAAAAGAAAGTTAAACAACATAACCATATATTAAAAAAAAAATCACAATTTAAATTACAAGTTCATAATCTCCCACTCGAATTCAAGTTCTTGAACATACACCTCAAAATGTTGACTTAGAAAGAAAGAGTGATAAATATTAACTAAAATACCACTCCAAGGCTCTCGGAGGGAATCTACTAAAATTGCTAAAGCTTCCCAATCAGAGATTTCAATAAAATTAGCCAGTTCTTCTCGTTGCAACCGAAAAAGTTCAATATGTTCAGGCACTGAAGTATTATGAGACATCTTAAAAGCTTTAAACTCTTTAAATTTCTTCTCTCCTTCCCTTCGTATAGCCCTTTGATCCCTTAGTAGATTTTGGGTCGCCCTTGGAACATTATTCCTTATGACTTCACGTCCACGGAAATGTGTCCCACGACGACATACTCTTCTACATTGTCTCCTTGCTCGATTTCGGGAACTCCTCTTTGGAGTACTTCGAGCTTGTCCCTGTCCAGCCATGTCTGAAATGGGAACAATGAAACAATAAGAATGGACATACCATTCAATATGACAACACATGCCACATTACTCGTAGAAGACAAAAATACGTCAAGGATCATATACCAATAAAATGGCATGGCTATTAGGAGGTTAAAATTTTTTATTTTATTTTACTTAACATAACTTCAACACTTTATATCTCTCTCGTTTTAAATCCGTTTCTAATGGTTAATATATCAACGGAAAGCTTGTAACGAGTAGATTCTGAAAATATATATCACACATTGTAATTCATAACATGTAATTTCCAGAAATTAAATTCCAGAAGCAGATTTTCATAAAAAAACTGTCATAATTTTCAGCATAACTTCAAAAAATCATATGATCATATCTTACTCGTTTTAAAGCCATTTTTAAATAAAGGTTCCCTTTTAAAAGAACTGCTACTGCTGAATCTTGAACAAACATTCCTTTATCACTCCGTATCACTGTTAACAACAGTAGCATATTTATAATTGACATCAAGGAAATATGACAAAAAGCTCGTCATCAATGTTCATACTTTTAGAAAACGTGGTAATTATATGGCTTGGGTCACAAGAAGTTGCCAAGTGTTGCAACTTGAGAATGTAAAGAAACACATGGTAATTAAAAGGAATTTAAAACAATGATGTCTACTTCTGTAGAAGTTTATTACCCAATGACTTTTTATGAAAAATATCCAACTTTCTAAGGACAATTCTCAAGACTCTTCCTTTTAAACAAAATACCAAACACATTCTGGCCATCTTCAAAGGAATGACAAACAGCACTCCGCAATTCAAGGAAATCTTTTCATTGTTTTTCTCTTTTATTTTATTTAATTATAGAGAGATCAGGGAATTGGGAACTGAGAATTACAACTTACTCCCACTAAAAACGAATGTCGAACCCAACTTTCAATTCCAAAAGAAAAACAAGAAAAATGCTTCGTAAACACATTAACAGCGAAGAATGGTGTATTCAAAACAGAATACATAAAACCTTGCTCTGATACCATTGTTAGAAAATCATAACGGGGCAAGAATAACGAATTGTGTACCTTTCAATTGCAGCGGAAGTTGTTGATCTTGCCACACAAAGAAATTGCCCAAGGTTGACTTGGTCTCACTAGGAAACCAAATTCTATTCACAAACTAAATGCCTTTTTTTTTGTGTTCTTATGGAAAAAGTTGGAGAAATTGAGAGTCTGTATTTTCTTATCACCCTTAGAAGAAAAAGAAACCGTGTCTTTTTATCAAGAAGAGAGAAGTTACAGGAGTTACAAAAACTCCTCCCACAAACCCACGTTGATAGGGTAAAAGTTACCTTTTAGTGTGGTAACTCCTTTTTTTTTTATTTTAACTTCTGATAAATTCTTGCTTGTTTAATTCTCCTAACCGGGTCGGGTCTGTCCACATGGGCGACCCATGACCCAAGCCCAATATCCAGCAGGTATGCTTTGATGTTATTTGCATTTTGCCTATCTTGTTAAATTAGTTCAGTCTTGATTGATGAAAATATATGCTAGCATCTAAGTAATTAGGAGAGTATCAAAGGCCTGATAGTTATTACATGAAGGCAAATAGTGCGTTTCTTTTCGGATAAAGCTGACCGTGGATGTTAGCTTGCATTATAATTCTGATCCTGGTGATTACTGCAATGTTAGCTACCTAAAACAAAACATTTCCCTATAGCTATCAACTTTTCTTTGGAACCGGTTTTTTGTGTTGTGTTATGTTATATTATAGTATATTTTTATAACAATATTTCGTTATAGCAGTCAAAAAGTATCCGAACAAATTACGATGTTACGTCATAAAGAGGTTTGATTGTCCTGACATCAAGAAATGTGATTTTCCGTGGTGACTCTTTGTAGCGACTTACTCTATCGCGAAAAAAGGTTTCAGCGGCGCTAAGGAGAACATGAGTCTTGATCAAAGACAAAAGCAAATGGGCCTTGCAGAAAGTGATGAAATTCACAATCAAGATATTTTTTTGTCTTACGACAAGTGATGAAATTCAGAATCGACGTATATTTTTTATCAGCAGAAAACTAGAGATAATATATGGATTACTAGCTCTAGTATTTAAATCTATGACATATGTTTTTTGTCGGCATTAAATACTTGATGGTTAAGCTTTTTTTTTTTTTTTCTTTTTTTCTTTTCTTTTTTATATATATTCGTACTCATATTGAGGCTCAGATTAATACAAATTCACACTGCGTAAGACCCATTTAAGATAAAAGCGCTCCCTAATATGATTTTCTCCGTTCGCAAAAGCAGAACCCGAGACTTCTAATTAAGGATGGAGATATTCTATACATCCCTCATCCTACCATAACCATACTTGATAGTGAATCTAGCTTTGCGATTACTTGGATTCATTTCCGAAGTTAAAGCCTCACTGATTTCACATATATGGGTGCATTATAATCAGGGGCGGATCTACTTGGGGGCCAGGGTGTTCACCCGAACACCCTCGGCAAAAAATTACAATGTATATATAGGGTAAATTTTCTGTGTTTATGTGCATATATTAACTTTTGAACACCCTCGGCAAAAAATTACAGTTTATATTTAGTTTTTTTTTTCCAAACACCCTGAATGAAAATCCTGGATTCGCCACTGACTATAATCAATTGTACCTACTCATTAGTGGTTATATTGTTTACGATAAGGTTCCACCTCAATAACTTTTTTTTTTTTTGTAAATCCAGCTCAATAACTTTAGTTTAAATTTCGTATTGTTCTTACGAAAGGGAATTTAATATGTATAATTATATTTTTAGAATTCATTAACGAAAAGATAAAAATCTAAATTTTGTAAACTTGGAAGTTGGAATCTTGATTTCACATAGGTGACCCATTGGGCACTACGACATTGTAATCTAAGCCAAACTTTGCTAGTGTTAGAGGATTAGAAAAGAAAATTGAGGTCTTACATATTTTTTCCCTAAATAAACCATAACCAGGAGAGGACATTAATTATGGTCTTGCAAATAATATATATTTTTTCTTTACAAATCAAAACTGAAGGAGGATTACCAAACATATTTTGTATGCTTAAGCAGTAACGTTCACCCTTTTGAGTGGGTAAATTAATACATATTGACATATGATATTTACATCAAATTATATTTAATTTATCATGATTAAGTTATTTAACAAAGTGAAAATACGTTTATTTAACCATGACTAAAAGATAGAAATTAATATATGAACATATATTGTATGCATTTATTGAATTACTATAAAGATTGTCTATGACTAAGTTTTTACGTTTTGAGCGTCCTTCGTTACTCCATCGGATTATTTGAAGATGTAACTCACAAAAGGAATTGACGATGTTCTTAATAAGATAACATTTGAATATATTATTCGCGGAATTGCAAATTCATATAATGAGATTTCAAAAAATTATTGGAGTGCTACATCTAAAGTATGAAAGTAAATTTTGAGCCTTCTTACGACTGCACTAGAATCTTCCTTTATATTAAAAGGGATTCGACATTTCATATACACAAGGATTGGTTTTTACTTTACTTTTGTAGATAACTTTCCGATAAAATATCCAATGAACCACTTGCCTCCCTTTAATTTCGCCCTATATATGTAGATTAATTTAATTACTGTCTTTTTAATATTCCGTTTAGAAGAAAGATAAGAAACCTATCATGATATATGCTCTATTTGATCTTTTTGAATTACAAATTTCAAACTTTTTGTATTACGAGTAGATTATAAATTCAATCTTAGTCCTAAGCTATCTTTATTTTATATAATCGAGTAAAGAGGAAAGCATTCCCTTTATTCTAGTCGTCAAAGGCTGGATTGAACACTCTACCACTAAGGACTGTAATGAGATGGAGATGATCTTTTTATTCTTCAGCATAGGTTTAGAATTTGTGTCCTGGATATATGTACAACTTTTTTCAATAAGGGGCCATTTCCCTTTAAAAGGTTTATTCGATGCGAATTCAAATTAATCAAGGTTCTAATGCCAATAGCGAAAATTGGGCGACAAACCAAAAAAAACTCTGTCTTGCCCCTTGTTTCTTATTTTTCCTAATTAATAAAATGTAGCCAACATCATAGAAAATAAACAAAAGTTTCCCTAGCTATTTATCATTTCTTTTGTGTCATCCGATGCCCGTATCCGCATTGTGGATCCGGTTATATTGAATTCTCATCTATTTAAGGAGAAGCGTTATTCAATATAAATTTGCATATCTAGAGTTTGAACTCGCGATGAGGATTTAATCCATCTCGCCACAATTCTCGTTCGTTAAGTAGTAACGTGAAAGAAGAGTAAGCCAAAGCTTTTATTAGTTAGCAAAGAAATCTCGAGTCGGTTTATAATTAGGAAAAGTATAATACTTACCTTTTTGATGTAAAATTTAATTCGCACTAAGTATTTCGTTTTCTTTCTTTAATTCGATTTTACAAACTAAATAAATAAATTAAAATTAGGGAAGAAGTTATTGAGTCGGTTCACAGTAATTAGGTGACTTTCCAACTACACTAAGGATTCTAATTCTTAACAAAAAAGGCTTTCCATCTCTCTATATATACACTCGATTATTCTCCTAATTTTTCACTTCAATTCACATAATTTATCCTCTTCTATTCGTAAAAAAGAATCGTTTAACATTCTTCAAGAATGGCAATTCTCTCAGACTACAATGAAGATCAAAATCAAGAACAAACCATGAAGCCTATAGAGAAAAAAGAAGAAAATCCATCTTCTAATTTAGCCCCTAAAGAAGAAGGAAGTTCTTCTTCAGCCCCAAAAGATGAGGAAGAAAACAAGAAACTAAAGCCAAACAAGTCCAATGGGCTTGATATGGAGAATTATTCATGGGGACAATCTCTTCAAGAAGTCACCATCAATGTCCCCGTTCCACCAGGTACTGTTGATTTTAGATACTAGGTTATATTAAAATTTGAATAAGATTTTATTTTTTAAATTTAAATATTACATGTATTATATCTTCTTGATTATGTGTTTATATAAGAATTTTCTGATTATATATAAATTGTTGAATCCTTTTGATATAAGGAATAGGTCTAATTAAATTGGAATAGGACAGATTCAGAAATTACGTTAGTTAGCATATATAAATACCAAGTGTGACATTCTTTTTTCCCTAATCCCTTTATATAAATTCTTGCTTTTGGTCGCTAATCGAATCCGTTTGATATAAGAAGAAGTTTAATAAAATTGAAAAGGTCTGAGTTCAAATAAAAAAATGTTTTAGATCGCATGTTTGAATTCTAATTTTGACATTCTATTTAATTTTTTTCCTCCCTTCATATAAATTCTGATTTTGTCGTATATAGGGGCAAGTAATAGCTACATATATTGAAGGGCGGTCAGTCAAACACCCTTCATCAAGTTTTGAATGATTTTAGAGAAAATTTTGGTTTCGCCACAAACAAAAGTTATTCTAGAGCCTCAATCTTTCTTCTTACTTTATGTTTTTTTTTTCTATATCAGGTACAAAATCAAGATTCATAGTTGTTGAAATCAAGAACAATTCCCTCAAAGTTGGACTCAAGAATCAACCACTAATAATAGACGGTGAATATTTCAAGGCAGTGAAAGTTGATGAATGTTATTGGAGTTTAGAAGATCAAAAAGAAATTTCAATTCTCTTAACTAAGCAAAACAAATCTGATTGGTGGAAGAGTTTGTTCAAAGGTGGACCAGAAATTGACACACAAAAAGTTGAGCCAGAACCTAGTAAATTGTCTGATTTAGACACAGAAACAAGGGCAGCGGTTGAAAAAATGATGTTTGATCAGAGACAAAAACAAATGGGACTTCCATCAAGTGAGGAGATTAAGAATCAAGATATGTTGAAGAAATTCATGGAACAAAATCCTGACATGGCTAAGAATTTTGATAATGCTAAGATGATGCCAAACTCTAAGATGATGGGCAAATTGCATTGAAGTTTTTTCTTTCTAATTTCCAGTAGATTTATATATTCTTTTCATACTAGTATGAGAGATTGGGATTTTTGTTGGAGTGTTTTTACTTTTTGGATGTTGTGGGGATTTATTGTTTGGTAAACGCATAGATCAATTCTATTTATTTTTGTTTATTGATTAATCGGATCAGTTTGCGGTGTCTCAAATATTTCACGTAGTATATGTTTTACACATATTAATAATTCTGCCCATCAAATATTTAGAACCTTTTGAAATTACTTGTGAATTTTCTCTTTCCCAATAGAAAAGATTAATTTGACGATCAATGCTCATCAAACATAAAGCTTAAGGCATATTCATTAGGAAGTGAGGAAGCAAAATAACAAGAGTACCAATTTTTTTTTTTTTATCCTTTATAAAACCACCTCATATGCATGAAAATGCTACAATTTCATGGTTTCACAGGTTCACTTGCAATATATATAATTGGTTCACTTGCAATATTTATAACTGAGTGAGTACTATCCCATTTGAAGAGCTCACATTTTCCATCTAACAACATGCATAATCCATCTTCATGTATACTCCAGTTACATTCTTCATTACTAGTGTGACAAATTTCAGTGTCATTCAAGTCAAATAAACGGAAAAACCCGTGTTTTCCGTCTAATTTCATGTCACAAGAAAAGGTATTATTTAGTTGAGGAGCAATGGGCATAAAATATCCTTCTTTAGAACCTGATTTCACTGTCTGAACGCCGTGATCTTGTCCATATAAGTAACACCTTGCTTCAACTATACTTGGAGTTTCGTTTGTTATGAACACCATGAAATTATCAGGATAGCTAATTGTTTGTGGATTAACTGCTAAAAAACTAAGTAGGAAGAGGCAAAGGACAAAGTGATATTGTGATGAGGAAGACATGGTGATATAAAAAAATAAAAAAAATCTGTCTTGTTATGCTTATGATTTTCTTGTTGATGTTGGCCCTGATATTTATAGTGATTTATGTGTGTAATATTTATTTGGATCAACAACTTTCATTAATGATAATAGGGATTTTATCTTTTTATTGATACTATTTGACAAGGTCTTACCAACAAGTCATATAACCTTAGTGGAGATTTTCAACAACTAACTTCAACTTAAACAAAGGATTTAACTGATATACACTCGTGAGTGAAATTAAAAATTTCGCTAAGGGCAGTCGAGATCTAATATAAAATAAATTTTCTCCTACCTTGATAATAAATTATCAGTTAATTACCCAAAAAAAAAAAAAAGTAAATTTTGACCTATCTATGCGTTTATTCTCTTTATACACACTATAGTTTTTGATGTAGGATGTTCTCTACCCACCCTTCAAGTTCGCTACCCACCCTTCAATCTATGTAGTAACATCACTGTATATATTAATCGAATAAATAAAATTACATCATTTGTGAATTTTAACCTTAATTAGCATATTATGCACTTAACTTTTTGGTTTTATTTCTGCTTATAATTATGGATGATTACTTGTAGTAATTTTTAGGTGATATGGTATTGGTGTATAAAAGTCAAACTATAAGGTGGGATATCTCATCACTAATTTTGGGACTGAGTTTGTACCATGTTTGGTAGAAGGTATAAATTTATCTTGGGATAAATTTATACCTTCTACCAAATAGGGTATAAAATGAAGCTCAACCTCAAGGATGAAATATCCACCTTATCTCATTAACTTTGGGATTATTTTATACCATCTCTTAGATGCACAAAGTAGTCTCAGAATTATAATCCCGGGATAAACTAGTCCGCGTACCAAACGACCCCTAAATGAATGGAAAGGTTCATAACTATTGATGTTGGCTTATTAATTTTTTTCCATTAATTATTTGGAAACAAGGAATTAAATTATGCTAAATGAGGAGAAACATTGTAGAATTTAAAATTTTCTTGTTCTGTCTAATGAATAAAAAAGAAGTAAATTAATTTTCCAAATGGACAGAGTTTCACATCTTAGTGGTATAAATGCATTGCTTGAAAACAGAGAGTTAAAACTTTAACTAACGCTCAAACAAAAACGCAATTACTACTGTTTTACGGACCTAAGTTATATACACTTACTGTTGTAATGTTCTTTTTATACTTATCAATAAATTTTAACTAATTACATATTACTGCGTACAACTTAATTTGACGGTATAAAAATATTACACAGTGCCAATACAGAACTTAAACTCAATTAAATGCTCCCACATTCGGCACTACTAGTGCTAACATTATTCTTTTATTTGATGAAAGTAAAAGAGGTAAATTATTTTTCCTTTTTACTTGAAATATAAAGAAGCGAGACATGATCATTTACAATCTTTCATAATCCACCGGAGAGGAATATTTACAATCTTCCAAACTGAAATTATCAAAATACAACAATTCTTGAACCGAACAAATAAGGGGAAATTTGTACAATTCCCCAAACAACTGGGGCAATTTTTGGATCTTTTTTCTATTTTTATTATTATTATTATTATTATTATTATTATTATTATTATTTTGTAATATTTTCGTTAACAGACTTGGAAAATAAGCTGCAAATGTGTGCCGATGTAACGATGAAGGTGTAGTTGGCCGCAATTTTAAACGGAGGGCAAATTAAAGCAAACCATTTCGCAAACCAAACACACAATTATGGACATATCCCAAATCCCTGATATTTTATGTAATTATTAGCTGAATATATGGAGAACATGTTTCTGGACAAAATATTGTACACTTCCAGTTCTTCAGATGTTTAAGCTTCTGTGCATGTCTTTGTCATGTTTGTTAAGAAATATTCCATTCTTGTGCATCACCCACCATTTTCCCCTCCCTTTCTCAAATTAGAAAAGTTATTACCCAACACAATAGAAAGTTGATTGTTTTTAAATAAATTTTGCATCATCTAATCAAACATAGTCTATCTCTATAAACATCTCTTAAGGTTGATGAAGAAAGAGACCCAACAAACACTTTGAATATTGTATTACAAACTATGCAGAACTCATAATTACCCTCTAAACTTGTCTTGTTTTTTCAACTGGAAATTTGGACTAGACATACTATTCCACTAGTGAGCGTATGTATTTCACAAAATTACCCCCAAGTTCTTCAGAAATGACATAATAAATTATTTTGTTTAACACATAATTTCAAAATTATATCAAGACATCTTGAATATTTTCCCATAATCGTTACTCACTGAATATAAAGCTTAAGACATATTCACTTAGGAAGAGAGGAAGCAAAATAACAAGAGTACCATATTTTTATAGAAACTCATCTGCATGAAAACGATACAATTTCATGTGATTCACTAAGGATTATTTTCCATATATCTAATTACTCACTTGCAATATTTCTAATTGAGTGAGTACTATGTATCAATCCCGTTTGAAGAGCACACATTTGCCTGCAGACAACATGCACATTCCATCTTCACGTATTCTCCAGTTACACACTTCAGTAGTGTGACAAATTTTAGTGTTATTCGAGTCGAACAAATGGTAAAACCCGTGTTTTTTTCCTACTTTCATGCCACAAGAAAGGTTATTATTTCTTCCAGGAAGAATGGGTGCACGTCCTGTATAAGTCAATCCTGGTTCCATCAAGGTGTCGCCGCTATATTCTCCATATAAATAACATGTTGCGTTCGCTGTATTTGGAGTTTCATTCTTAATTTTAACAACAAAATCTTCATTGGAGCTTTGGGAATGCACTTTTAAAAAAGTAAGTAGGAAGAGGCAAAGTACTAAGTGATATTGTGATGAGGAAGACATGGCAATGTTTTCTTTCTTTTTTGTTACGTTTGATTTAAGTAGTTGTTAATGCAGGCCAAATTTATAGTGATTTATGAGTGTCATATGGATTGTATCAACTACTTCTTTAAATGAAGGTGATTGTCATAATATCTTTTTATCGTACGGTCTTACCAACAAGTCATACCAACTTGGAGATTTTTTTGTGAATATCTTATTTACACTAACCGTTTATATAATTGTATTAGTGAATTTTAACCTGTATTAGTATAATACATTATCTGCTTATTTTTTAGATGTTAATTCTTTTTAAGCATATGAGTTGAAATGGATCTCAAGGAAGAAGCTAAAAAACGGATGGTGTATAGCTATAAATATGGCTTCTCTGGGTTTGCTGCTACGCTCACCGATTCTCAAGCCAAACAAATTGGAGGTGCACTTTTTTTGTTAATAAAATACCGTCACTATCATGCATTTGTACCTTATAATACTCATCGGCGGATTTGAAATTTGACCTTTTTATGAGTTTAAATTGGCAATCTATCACGCGATTCTCAAGCCAAACAAATTGGAGGTGCACTTTTTTTGTTAATAAAATACCGTCACTATCATGCATTTGTACCTTATAATACTCATCGGCGGATTTGAAATTTGACCTTTTTATGAGTTTAAATTGGCAATCTATCACGCTGGATTCAGAATTTATTATTTGTATATATTTAATTAAAAAAATTAAAACATATACATAGCCTAAGCGAAGATGAATGGGTTCAAATGAAAGCGTGGCTAATATATTGGATACGCCCCTGATGATACTAGCACATTTATAATTAAAAAAAAAATTCTCGACTTTTTATTATTTTTCAAGCTTCTCTTATAAAGTTGATATATATATATATATATATATATGCGCTTCGATTGCATTTCAGAATTACCTGGTGTGGTCCGAGTTAGGGGTGGACATGGTATGGTAGATACCGATTACCATACCGAAACCGAAATTTTTTATACCGCGATTTCGGTATTATGGTATTTGGTACGGTATTTGGTATGCATTTTTAAAAAGTTTGGTATTCGGTACAGTATTCGGTATTCATCAAGAAATTACCGAAATACCGAATACCATACCGAAGTATATAATTACATATAAAATTCATATATCTTAGTATTATAATACTAACAAATATATAAACTAGTATTATTAGAAAACTAATTGTTTAAACGTTGGAACTTTGACTACTCTATCTTAATTTAAATGTCTTTTTTGTGTAATTGATTTACGAAGGGGATTGGTTGTACTTTCAATTGAATATTTTTACGTGTATAAGGTGTTTAGTTCATAATAATTGAGATGTTTCTTAAGTAGCGGAAGTCATAATTCTCCACGATATGAGTATATGTAAGTTGAAGTCGGACAAACTATGGTACCAATTTACCGTACCGTAAAATACCGAAACCGAACTTTAAAATACCGAACCATACCGAACTAATTTGGTACGGTAATGGTATAGTATTTTTAGAAACTGAAAACCGAAATTACCGTACCGAACTTTCAAATACCGAACCATACCGTACCATGCCCACCCCTAGTCCGAGTTATACAAAACCGTCGTTACAAGACACATACATCAAGGAGTTGGGATTTTTTGGGTCTCTCTAAAAATGATCCCAACAATCTTCTCAACAAAACCAATCAGGGTGATGGAATAATCATTGGCATTTTAGATACAGGTCTAATTTTCTCCTTAATTATTACTCACTCTTTCACAACCCCCAACCCCCCGAATATTTCGTTCCTTGTCATGATAAAAAATGATTTGATTTGTATGCATGGTGGTGCATAGATATTTTATATAATCAGGACTTTGTTTTTATTAGGATTAAGACATTTGTATTTGAATATTAAGATGTACATATCAAGATTAAGATGATTAAATTTGAATAAGTATCTAAATATTTAAATCTAAATACCAATTGTTTTCATAAAAAATACTTTGTGAGAGTAGCAGATGGTATCTAACTAATCAATTTGAAAAATACTCTTGTCCCTAACAAAAATTAATAATTTGTGCTTAGTCAACTTTTCAAAAGTATTTTAAGGGAAAAAACTACTTTCATAACTTCTGAAAACAACTTTTGCTACTCATAAGCACTTATTTATTCCTAAATAAATGCTTGGATAAAAAATCAAAAAAACTTTTGGCTTGACCAAATTAAACAGACAATAAATAATTAAGATTGTGTTTGTTTTCTCAAAATATATTTTACGCCGCATACCTGTGGAATCGAAACTCTAAAATACAACTTTTGTATAGGTATATATGGTGACTCAGAAGCTTTTAACGATAAAAGGCTAGGTCCAATTCCATCTCGATGGAAAGGTAATTGCAAATATGAAAAAAAAAATCGATGCCACAAAACATTGTAACAGAAAAATCATTGGAGCTCGTTGGTACATAAAAGGGTTAATGGAAGAAGCTAAACTAAATCAGACAATGGTCGAAAAATTTGTTAATTTATCACCATTAGATGAGGAAGGACACGGTACACATGTTGCCTATACAGCCGCTGGTTCTTATGTTAACAATCTTCAATTCTATGGTCTTAATTTAGGGACAGTACGAGGTGGAGCACCACTTGCACGGTTAGCTATGTATAAGGTATTCTTGAACCATTAATCTATTTTATTTAAAAGTTTAAATTGTTAAAGCGAGCATAATAACATCCTATTTAAATTTTTTTATGGCCATCAAACACATGAATTGCTTATTAAAAATATGTAACCACTATAAAAAAAAAAAATCTCTATTTTTCCACTAATTTTTCACTGGAAAAAAAAAAATCAGTAGCTATTTCCCACTAAATGTCGATGGGAAAAATCTCTATTTCTAGTAGTGAACAATGTTTATCTAAAAGCTAGATGTTAGAGAAAACACATTACATTTATTTATTTAGTTATGTGTTTTCAACAGGTATGTTGGAAATATAATGAAACTAGGGCATGTTGTGAAGCTGATATTCTTGCCGATATTGATGATGCTAACGAGACAATACTAGTAAGTCTCCATAACTTTTATGATTGTAAGTTACAACAACAACATACCCAATGTAGTTCTACAAGTGGGGTCTAGGGAGGGTAGAGTATACAAAGACCATATCTCTACCTGCCAGGATGTTTCCAATAAGACCCTCGGCTCAAGTAACACAGAAGCAACATCAGAATAGCAAAAATAACTAAAACAGAAAGGACAACAAGTAGCAATAGAAAACTAAGAATAAGAGATATGCGGATGCTAAAATAAAAATACAAGAAATTGATGGAAATAATAATGGTCCGGCAAGAAAGGGAGGTACTAATAATTCTATTACTAGCCTTCTATCTTAATCCTCGACCTCCACGCTTTTCTATTTAGGGTCACGTCCTCGGTAAGCTGGAGACTAGCCATGTAAGTTAAAAGTGTTAAAATAAAACGAGATAAGTTTAAGATCAAATAAAAGGAAGTCATCTCGAAATGTCAAGTGATATCAATAATAAGTTAGATTTAGTCTTAAATCATACTAGTACATTTATTTTATGTCAAACAGTTTGCTAGGAGTCTTGTTTAGTCTTCTTAGATATGTATATGCTAGTGAAACTGTTTGGAAATAATAATTAAAGTTGTAAGAAAGCAAAATTAATTAGGATTGGTATTTTAATTCATGTCTAATTAGGATTTATAGCCAAATTAGTATAGGAATAGGTTTTCTCATACTATTATAAATAGGATGTTGCAAGCTATTTTCATAATTAGAGAGAATAATATAAAACAAGAGATATTGTAGAAATTCAAAGAGTTTATACAAAGTGCTTCAATAATAGAAATGACTTTCTAATCAACCTTTAACTGTTGAGGCACTTTCTCTTTAACCTTCAATAGTTTGTGCACTTTCTCTCCAACATTCTAATTTAATTTGTTGATGCAGTAATATTTTCCTTTAGAAACTAATTCTTTTCATATAATACTATACTGAAAACGAGTTTAGTTAAAACATCATAGATAGTGAGGATTCATTTAATCCTTTTGTAAAGGCGTCGTAAATATTGTTGATGTAGTCTGTTAAAATTTTGCTAAATTGATGATTGAGAGTTTCTTATCTATACATACTACTATAGACTTTTAAAAGTAGTTGACTGATTGTAGGCCTCTCAAGGACTTTTTAAAGGGAAGGAGCAAGCCTTTGCTCCTTTGGTCATTTTTGCAAACATATCAAAGTAAGTAAAACGCACATTCCATCATCCAATATAGATTACAAGTTAATTAGTCTGGCCTCATTGTTTAAATTTCTAATTAAATATTTACTTTGTTGATACTTGTATTTTTCATTTGCAGTCATGAACAAGTTAAATCTATTGCCAATGAAGTGAAAGGGAAAGTTCTAATGCTTTTCTTTCAAAACAAAGAGGAAATGGTTCTTTCTTTGTCGGCTCTAAATAATACTGGGGTTTTAGCTCTTATTGCTTCTACTTCCCCTCTTAATGAAAACGATGACTGCAATCAAACTTATGGTGTCCCAATACCATTCTTTTCAGTTGATGTGGAGGCAGGAAAGCAAATATTTAATTATTTTCAACAATGTAAATTGAAGTAAGTATTGTTAGGAAAAATAGCACAATATTAATATTGAACTTGGAACTAAAAAATAGTAACCAAATTATCACAAACATGGTGTCGTGGCAAGCCACTGCCTTGAAAGCAATTTTCGGCCCGACACTGGTACAAATCGTTCACAGCCGGTGGCTTCTCAAAGTTTCACAGTTCTTCCAGAAACGTGTATTCATGGCTGGAAGTTGAAGCATTTTGCACAAAATATAATTGCTCATATTTCTAGAGGAAACAAAAAGGATAGAGAAAAATGATAATTTTTTGATGGTTGATATGTTCTCAATGGTCTTCAATTTATAGGGAAATGCTAATCCGTAGCATTTACAAACAATACGTTATTACAAAAATCAATACATCAGTTATTGATGTTTAATAACATGAGTTATTCCTCCATTCAATGGAAAATGCATTGAAAGATCAGGAGTTTGTCATGAATGAAAGGAATTCATTCATTCAAAGAAGTTACATTACTCCAACAATTAAAGACTTTGCATTAATCTCAATAAGTATATATATATATATATATATATATATATATATCTTACTCTTTTTTTGTATTTCATTTTTTATGGGTTCTTTGATATCTTTTTAAAACTTTCAGGATGTATTTGATATGACGGAATAAACTGTCTTCTAGTGTTTAATTACCAGAAAAAAAATTGCAGCACCAGCCTGAGCAAAATTATATTATATTTTTTGTGGTATAAATTGATGAGAAGCTTCTTATTTTTTTTCTATCATTTAGAAATGAAAGCAAGTTGAAAAGTTTCTGGATTGATTTTGAAGGTAATATAATATTCTACCCTTTAGAAGTGAAAACAATTGAAGTGGGTTTATTTAAAAAGCGAGTTGATTAAAAAATATGTGGACTCAAATTTTTTTTTTTGGCCCACATACGGACGACCAAGGTGCCTCTTACTGGCTCTTCTAAAGGCTAGACTAGACTAGATTAGACTAGAAATATTTAATATGGAATACTGACGTCTCTCACTTTTGGACAGAAGTCATTGTCCTTTACCATCATACCTAACCCTTATAGTACTTTAAGAAGTTCACGAAACATCATCCAATGCTAATATTAAGATTATTTAAAAAAAAATCTTAAAAATTTTGTTCACTCTCCAACTAAATATGAAACAATACTTTTGAGTAAATTATTCTTTAGAAAATGAGTTATTTTCCGGAAAAGAAAAAGTTGGAAACTCACTTCTATGATTTTTTTTTTAAAATTGTTGTTAAATTAGTGCATATCGATTTGATGTTTGCAACAGTAGTCAAGATCCTATGATTAAATTGGGCCAATCTGAAGTTCTTGAGGGCAATAAGATATCTCTAAAGGTGCCTAAGTCCTCATCAAAGAGGCCCGAATGCCTTTGCCCCAGAAATTCTGAAGGTAAATGTATAGTTATACTAGATGGCTTATGCTAAGCGCATGGCCCAACACTTCAAATTAAAATGTATTTATGTATATGTAGTTGTGTTTAGATAGTGATAATATATATATATATATATATATATATATATATATATATATATATATATATATGTTCAAAATACGATTAATATAACATTGTAGTTTGTGCTCCGTATCTAAAACTATATTTTATTCGTGTTTGCTACGAACATTTATTAATGTTTTTTAAAAGAGAAGACTTGTTTAAAAGAAAATTATTTTTCTCTCTTTGAGATAAAGTAATAGCAATATTTAAGCATCAGTTGATACTTTCAATTTTAATTCGATTACTTTAAAAGTGTAAAATATTTATTATTTTTATCAAATTTTGATTTGGATAATTCTAATTCAAATTATTAAATTAATTTTACATGTTTGAAACGAAACAAAGTGGAAATTAATTTTCTATTTAAACGAAGAAATGCTATTTTTTAATTTTTGGAAAATATTCTCGGTTTAACTCATTTTACTTGTCATGTTGTCTTTTGCATGATTTTTTAAGTAAATGTGAATTAGAATTATAATTTGACTAATTTACCTTATTCATTATTTGATCTTCATTTGATATTAATCTCTTTTCACATTTATGAGAGTAAGAATAAAAATAAAAAGTAATTAAATTGTATCTTATTTTTTAAATATATATATTTTAAGTATATTTATTTAGTAAACATAACAAATAAATGACATGGCGGAATAGCGAATACAGCAATTACATATTTTGAAGAAAAGTAATAATATGAGGTTCATGTTTTTTTGCTGTGTAATAATTTCATTTGCTCTCACTAATAGGTTAATATGCATGTGGCAATGAATTCACTATTATTGACTTGATGGGGATACTTTGGGAATTACATGAATATATTTTGATTTTTTAGTATATGGGGTGCACGTTTTTTTTTTTTTTTTTTTGACGTTGTTTTTTTTTTTTAATGTTAGGTCCATCTTTTTTTTTCATGAGTTTGGAGAGGGTGGGGTCCGCTTTTTTATGAGTTTGGGGAGGGTGGGGTCCAGTTTTTTTTTTTTTAAGAGTGACTGTCGATGAAGCATGGGTAAACCGATGCTTTTATATAGTAGAAAAATAGAAATATAATAAAGTATTTCTATCTATACTTTTTAGAAGAATTGGTAATATAAAGTATAAAACGTCATTTTTTTGCCCTTAAATAAAAAGTGGGTGGGATCATAAAAGATTTTTTTACTCTTAAATAAAAAAATAGGACCGAACACGGACGATGATCTTGCCTCTATAAACCGGCTCTTCTATATAGTAGTAATAGTAAAGTAATACATATAATTCTTTTATCAGATTTTTATTTGGATAATTCTAATTCAAATTATTATATTAATTTTATATGTTTAAGATGAAACAAAGTAGAAATTTAATTTTTGTCTAAATGAAGAACTTCTATTTTTTAATTTTTAGTAAATATTTTTTGTTTAACTCATTTTACTTGTCATGTTGTTTTCTACACCGTTTTGTAAGGAAACGTCAATTAGAATTATAATTTCACTAATTTACCTTATTAATTATTTGATCTCCATTTGAATATTATTTTTTCTTTTATGACATTAATCTCTTTTCACATTTATTAGAGTAAGGAAAAAATGAAAAAGTAATTAAATTCTATCTTATTTTAATATATAAATATTTTAAGTATGTTGTTGTACAATAATTTCATTTGCTCCCACTAATGGGTTGATACGCATGTGGCAATGAATCCATAATTATTGATTTAATTGTTTGATTTTCTAAGCATTTTTTTTTTAACATTGTTTATTTTTTTAATATGGGATTCATTTTGTTTTTTATTAATATTGTTTGATTTTGTTAACATGAGGTCCGCGTTTTTTTTTCCTGTGAGTTCGGATGTGGTGGGTTCTACTTTTTTTCCCGTGAGTTTGGATGTGGAGCCATGGGGATACTTTGGGAATTACATGCATATTGTTTGATTTTTTAGTATATGGGGTGCACGTTTTTTTTACGTTGCCTTTTTTATTTTATTTTTAACATTGGGTCCATCTTTTTTTATGAGTTTGGAGAGGGTGGCGTGCAGCCTTTTTTTTAATTTTTATTTTTATTTTTAAGAGTAACTGTCGACGAAGCATGGGTAAACCGATGCTTTTATATAGTAGAAAAATAGAAATATAATAAAATATTTGTATCTACTTTTTAGAAGAGTTGGTAATATAAAGTATAAAATGTCATTTTTTGCCCTTAAATAAAAAAGTGGGTGGGACCACAAAGGATTTTTTGTAAATATTTTTTGTTTAACTCATTTTATCTGTCATGTTGTTTTTTACACGATTTTTTAAGGAAAACGTCAATTAAAATTATAATTTCACTAATTTACTTTATTAATTATTTGATCTCCATTCAATATTATTTTTTCTTTTATGAAATTAATCTCTTTTCACATTTATTAGAGTAAGAAAAAAATGAAAAAGTAATTAAATTCTATCTTATTTTAATATATAAGTATTTTAAGTATGTTACTGCACAATAATTTCATTTGCTGCCACTAATGGATTAATACGCATGTGGCAATGAATCCATCATTATTGATTTAATTGTTTGATTTTCTAAGTACTTTTTTTTAACATTGTTTGTTTTTTTAATATGGGATTATTTTTTTTTTATTTGATATTGCTTGATTTTGTTAATATGGGATCCCCTTTTTTTCCTTGAGTTTGGATGTCGTGGGTTCCACTTTTTTTTTAATACTGGTTGATGTTTAATATGGGGCCCACATTTTGTTTAACATTGTTTGTTTTTTTAATATGAGATTCACTTTTTTTTTAATATTGCTTAATTTTGTTAATATAGGGTTCACTTTTTTTTCTCATGAGTTTGGATGTGGTGGGTTCCATTTTTTTTTAATACTGGTTGGTGTTTAATATAGAGCCCACATTTTTTTTTTGTATTAGTTGTTGTTTAATATATATGGGGCTCACAATTTTTTTTTTGCTTGATTCTGTTAATATGGGGTTCACTTTTTTTTCCCGTGAGTTTGGATGTGGTGGGTTCAACGTTTTTTTTTTTAATACTAGTTGGTGTTTAATATGGAGCCCACATTTTTTTAACATTGTTTGTTTTTTTAATATGAGATTCATTTTTTTTTAATATTGCTTGATTTTGTTAATATGGGATCAACTTTTTTTTCCCATGAGTTTGGATGTGGTGATTTCCACTTCTTTTTTTTAATATTGTTTGGTGTTTAATATGGGGTCCATAATTTTTTTTTCAATTTTTTTTAAGGGACTGTTTAATATGAGGCCAATTTTTTTTTTAAGGGCTCACGATGACGACGAAATGTTGTTGAAACGGACGACGAAGAGTGAGTAACAACTCACTCTTCTAAATAGCAGTAAAGTAAAGTAATGCTGTTTTGACATGAATTTTTTCTAAAAAAGTATACATCAACAAGGGTCTCTAAAGCAGTGCCAAACGTAGAATAAATTTTGTGTTGACACAGAATACACACATATATATGCAAAAATCACCCAAAAACATTCAAAATATTTTATCCTCCATTTCAATTCAACTGCCTTACTTTTATTCTATACCTTTTATATTTGGTAAGTTACTTCTGATTTACAAGCTTTATTTAAGATCACAAGATTCAAAGAACATTTTACTATTTTACCACATGCCACATGTTTAGTCTCAGCTTATAACAAGATTCAAAAGTCTCATTTTTTCCGTAAACTTCGTGTCTTGTTAGACTAAGTCACTTAAAATTGAAATAAAAGTAGTAACTTTCAAATTCATAATTTCAGATGTACAGTGAATTCAACACTAAAACCCTTACAACTGACCCCCAAGAATTTAAAATTTTGATCTGCCTCTACGCTTAATTTAACAATTTCTCTTGTGAATTATTTTTCTTTTAATTCTTCAATAATTTATAAGTTTTACCCAAATATTGTTGTAGCCCGATGTTGCAGCTCCTGGTGTAAGTATACTTGCAGCACCTCCTAATGAAGGAGACAATGGATTCAACACGTATTCAGGAACATCCATGGAAACTTCTCATGTCTCAGAAATTGTTGCACTCCTTAAAGCTGCACATCCTAATTGGTCTTCTGCAGCTATCAAATTTGCACTTGTAACTACCAGTAATATCTTATTATTCTAAGTTATATATACTAATAGTATAATTTTTTAAATGATCCATGCATTTAACTTGTTATAGTTTAACGCCATATCAAGTTTGATAAGTATCCACTGTTATAAGTCAATTTTACCTATTGATGCTAAAATACATGTATAATATTAGTGTGTATAACCTACACTTCCAAATTTCATTGAGAATATGATTTAAATTTATATGCGTTCTTTTTACACCATCAATATATAGTTATCTATTTTATTTTCTACATTATTAAACTAAGCTTTTTATAGATAATACCTGCTATCATAGCTCACTTTAGCCTCATCCTACAAAAAGGAAATACACTATTAATAGACAAACTTCAATTATTTAAATATATATTCTTTCCTCATTTTCAGCATATTTTCGAATATACATATAATTCTGTAAAAATTATCCTAGAGTCAACTTATCTATAGTCTTTCCTCATATGTACAACATACGTTTAAAAATTTTGACTTTTTTATACAAAATTTTATAAACAAAGTAATACTGCGTTTGAACTCTAGGTATAAACACATAATAAGAACAATAAAATAAATAATTCCAGTAACTTCTTTCTCTTTTGGTGTAACTAAAATTTATAAAAAATTGTAATATAAATTTTATTTGTGTAGCATGGAACGAGGACACATATAGATCTGAAATCTATTCGAACGGAGCAAGAGACAAACTTGCTGGTCCATTTGACTTTGGAGGTGGTATTTGTAATCCAAATGGAGCAACAGATCCTGGCTTAGTCTATGATATGGATAAAAATATTATTTGAATTACCTTTGCAGTTTGCGTTATAATAATGATAACGTTCACAATGTAACTACATTACTTTCCGATACGAAAAGTTCTACTGCAGCAGGCATTATATGTCCCAATGAAGTACCTTCTAGATTGGATTTGAATCTCCCTTCTATATCTATTCCAAATCTCAAGAATTCAACTATTGTTAGAAGAATTGCTACTAATGTTAGAAATGTCAACTCTGTATACAAACTAGTGATTAAACCTCCTAAAACTACTGCAATTAAAGTAAGTTCACATGTCTTGAAGTTCAATTCCAAGACAAAGAAGATTACCTTTGAGGTCAAAATCACATCTACTCACCAAAGGAGTAAATTTAACTTTGGAAGTTTGGCATGGACTGATGGCAAGCATTTTGTTAGAATTCCTATTGCTGTGAGAAAACAATAGAGGTCTAGGGAAAAAGGGACCAAATTTAGCTTTAGAAGTGTGGCATGGAGTGATGACATTCATTTTTTATTAGAAGAAAAACATTTGTTTGTTACGTATGAGCATCTTTTCAGAAGAAAACGAGGAAGCGAGTGAATATCAAAGAACTCAAGAAATGCATGTGAGTTTGTTGCTCAACCCCCCTCCCTAGTAACTTTTTTTCTTAGTGTTATTTTTCTTATGTAATTAAATAAAATTAGCATCAATATTGATTTTTTTTTTTTTTTGAGTTTACGATTCTTAATGTCGCCTTCAAGTAGGGGTGGGCACAGTTTGGGCCAACTCGAAATCTGAACTTTTTAAATATTTGGTTTGGATATTTGGATTATGAATTGGATTTCGGATTTTATTTTTAAAATTTATGGATTTCGGATTAGATATGGATTTAGTACTATGAATTTTTGGGTATCCGAAAATCCGAAATTTTTATACCTTATATCTAGCCCAACGTATATCATATGTGGTCAATACTAATAAGTCTAGTTTCTAAATGTCCAATAGATTAATACCTAAGGCCCTACCCATTAAAATATTAAATCCAATATATAGTTCTCTACTAAATCAAATATAATATAGGGTTTCTTACTTCTCAAGTCTCAAAAGGCTCACGTTAGTGTCACCCATGACAAAGTTCTTTGTTATTTTTTCAGATGACTACTTAGATTTTATTTTGTTCATTTCCACTTTTCCAGAATGCTTTTATTTGATATGGATTTACTATGTTGGACATGACTTGGATTCGTTAATCCTAATTTGAACTAGAAGGCTTTTTTTACTGAGCAATTATGATTTAGATTTACCTCTGTGAAACTAACACATGAATTTCGTTCCTAATAAGTTTGCCTTAAGTCTCAAGAGTCAAATCCGAAACTCCGAAATATTCAAACCGAATAATCCGAAACCGAACTTAAAATATCCAATCCAATCCGAACTTATTTGGATTGGATTTGGATTGTAATTTCTTTAATCTAAAAACCGAATATCCAAACCGAAAATTTCATATCCAATCTGATGGCCCGAACGCCCACCCCTACCCTCAAGTTGGTTGAACACTTTGGACAACATTTCATCATTTCATGTGGGCAAAGAAACTTGAAAATGTTTCACACATTTATGCTGTTCTAAATTTATTTAATCTAAAATCATGTTTTATACATAAAATTATTTAAAGACATTGAATATTTCCTCAATTTTTAATGGTGACCCGTTAATGCAATTGTTGGTTATAATACAGAATAAGAGCCTAAATCACACTTTCACCGAATAGCCCAAAAAACTACCCAAATACTATCTTTAAAGATATTTCATCACCCAATATCTTCTATTTTTACGATAATAGTATTGAAATACATGGATTTCAAAAAATAAGGTGGGTCAAAACAAACTATCTCAGATCATTACTGAACATTTACATGGATCATAGATCCGGAGGCTTAAGATTTCTATAAAGTGAGGCCACAATCATTGGTTTAACAGAGGCCCAATCATATCGTGTTTCAATAATAAAGCTAGTGAAGGACTTTGAGAAAGAATACAAAACATGAGGCTCAAGAAATCTGATTTTAGGAGTTTAAATATTTATTTATTTTATTTTAAACGAAATTTCGATACTTAAATAAAAGGAAAAAGGGTAAAAAGATTTCCTCTCACGATTTATTAAAACCTAAGTGGTGAAAGGGCACCTAATGAACCACCACTAATTAGGCGAACCCTCTAAGTTAGAACTATGGATAAGAGGGAAACACTATTCAAGCTTTCTTAATAGAAATAAGTGCGGAAATGAAATACTAAACAATGAACATCAATTCGTACACCCCAACAAAATACTAAGTCATGGAGCACTAGAATCCGAGTACAACTGATTTGAGATGCAGCTAGATAAAAATGATAGGAGTTGAAGCCACCTCCACAATCTAGTGGTGGCTTACCTCAACTAGATAGGACTGACTATTAGTTGTAGTCAATGATTAAAAACCGGAGCTCTGATCGCCTACAGCACCCTTGCACACACAGCAATGGTTAGTCTAAAAGAGCAAGATCATCCTCTCTCTCTCTCTCTCGTGGTATTTTCCAATTTACCAAAACTAGCGACATGTTGCTAACTAAATATATACAAAATCAAAATTCTAGCTTAATTACCACCATGATTAGCACATATCTTTAGGGATGTCAGTTTTCAAAAGCTTCTATGTGATTCTCCTAGATTTATATTGTTCTTCCTTGCAAAAATGTGTCATGTTTCACTCCCAAATGCCAACTATCATTGAAGGTCAAGTTAGGGCTTCAAAGTTTGGCAAACTTTTTATATAATTTTTTGTAGTATAAAACAACAATTATTCGAAATCGGCATACAAAAAATGTAATTTGATCAGCCTAACCTTAAATATGATTTTGATGCAACTCATTATATAATTATAATACAACTTCCGTACAGAAATCAAATCAAGCAAGAAAAACTAATGTATGATACAATATAATTTATTTACAATTTTCATAAATAATATTTATAAAAATTTAATACAATTACAAACACCACACCACTTAAATACAACTTCCGTACAACTTTCATACATTTTGCTTATTATTTGCACACAATATGTCTTTGCATGTATCTTGTATGTGATTTGTATGTATTTTAATTTATATGTGATTTTTATATACTTTGTATATCGGGTATTCTTTTTCTTCTTCTCTAGAGTTTGTGCTGAAAGAAAACACAGGCACAGTATTGTGCATTGCTACATTATGTCGAGCGTAAAAATTGAAGCATATTCATTTAGAAAGAGGAAGCAAAATAACAAGCACCAGACTACCATATTTTTTCATATATAATCCCTAAAAACTTCATATAAATTTCACAGAACCCCATCGGATCATAAAATGCAACAATTTCATGGTTCCACTGGTTCACCATCAATATATATCTAATTGGTTCATTTGCAATATGTCTAGTTGAAGGGGATTTTTCTTGAACAGTTGAGTGAGTATCCCATTTGAAAAGCACACATTTACCTACTATCTATATATATGTATATATATATTTTTATTAATGGGTTGTAATATTTTTAGTCCAAAAATCAAAAATCAAAACTGAAACTTGCATAATAAATCTGGACTGCCCGATACCCACCCTATACGGCTATACAAAAGAATTTGCCCCAGCAATTATTTGGTATGCGCTTATTATACTTTGCCCCTTATTTGGAAACTAGGAAATTAAGCAAATGCATTTTGTTGGCACACAAAGTCAATACCTCGTAATTATTTCACCTATAACAGTCGAACAAAAAAAGCATACATGTAATTACATAGGCAAACTTTTACATATATTACACTATTTTAGGCCAACAATATTTAATTTAATCTACTGTAAATGAGACACAACTATATGTGAAAGAAAATATAGGCACATTAATATTGCTACATTGATAGAACCTATGAGTTCACTTATGATTTCACAACCTGAAAGTTCACCCAAATAGTCTAAGGAACCTGGTCCCTGAACTGTTTTCACGAATAATGATAGAAAGAAAATAAAACAAGATATTTACGTGAAAAACTCCTTGCTCAAGGGATTAAAAACCACGACCTACCCCAGTAGGATTTCCAACTTCACTAAACTGAGCAATATTCTGATTACAATCTATTGCAACCTTGTGTTTTTCAAATCATCTAAATGACAACATATTATAACTCATCAATTTCCCTCTTTTTAATGACAAACTTGTAATTAATGTTCCCCCTGAGAACCAGATTCCTCTTCATAGAAAACTCCAACAGGATGAAAGATGTAATTTTTCAGTTGTACCTGTGAGACTAGGTTCCCCCTGCGAATTAGACTCTCAATCTTCATGTTTTAAACCATTCACAACTGTGCAATATTCAGCCAACCATATCAAGTTCATTTGGGACTTCCCCCTGAGAACATGGCCTTTAACATCAAGTGCCAGCAGTATGTTTCACTTTCATTGGCATCTACACTAATTGTGCATATGCTTAACTAGCAACAATTAGTTAGTTAAGAAAAGTAATGGAACATCAATTTGTTTAATTTCACCCTATTTCCCCTTTCTGGCATCATTGAAAAGAGATATAAGATTAGCACATGCCTGAAGAAGTTCAAAGACATTAACTCAAGCCACTTGGACAACTCAGAATGATCAGTACCAGAAAAAACCAGAACAATATGAAGGGGAAAATATATGCACAAAATAGAGTAATTGTCATTGAGATTTAGCATTCATTTTAAGCATAAATATACAAAATAAAGTTGTCGTAATGCCATAGTCATCGTTACTGGCCAAAAAGAGAGTTTACAAAACTAGGACCGGGGTTAAGCAAGAGAAAGGAAAAAAAACAAAAAGAGGGATCCAAAAGGATAGAAAGAGAGGGATCATGAGTTTGCAGGTTTGATTGGATTAAGAGTTTTGAGCATTATGTCCTGCCTGGCATCTGCAGCTCTGTGATTTTTCAAGATCTGCTTCTGAAGTTTTCCAACTTTCTACTGCAGATTTACATTTTTCATCCCTTAACTTCGTAACCTTTGCTGTCTGTATCTCTCAAGGACCAGGTCCTCAAGCTTTTAACTTAGCATTTTCTGCTCTTAACAAGGCATTTTCAACTTGCAGCCTCTCTATTTCAACTAACATTTTCTCATTTGCCTCAATGAGACTCAAAATAGTAGAGGTGCTTTCTATTCTTTTTTTTTTTTTTTGCACAATACCACATTCCTCTAATGTGCTCAAAGAGAACATCTGTTTCCTTATACCTTTAGTATCTTTCCCAGTAGCAACCTTGAAGTGATCAAAAACTTTTATCAGGAGGAAACCATAAGGTAGACCATGCTTGCCATCTTTTGCAAACGACTTTCATCATATGCTCAATCATGATGGAGCGTAGACTGAGTAAGTGTCCTTCATCCAAAACCTCCATCAGGAACAGATCCCTCTTAGATGCAATGCACCTTTTCTCAGCTCTGGGCAGTACCGCCTTATTGACCAACTCAAAAAGAAGCTGATAATGTGGCTTCAATTTCTTCTTGTACAGAGTATCGGTGGTCACTTTCTCTCCAATCTCGACTATGAAACTTTTGAAATCATCTTAGGCTTTGATATTTTAGTCATTGTCCAGCATTTTCATTCCCTCAATTGGGACACCTAGAATCTCTCCCAGCTAAGTTTCATCCAGATTGAAATCGACCTTTCTAACTCTGCACACTAAGGTATAGTTGTCAGTGTACTGCAGATTTACAAAGAAATCTTCTACCTCTTTCTCATGGGCAAAAGCAGGCCCTTTAAATAGATGGTCCCATTGTTGAGCTTTTAAGATTTCCATCAATTCATTCCAACTACTCTTCCAAGTAGCACCTTTTGTCCTTTCAGATTCTTAATTCTTAAAATCTCTTCATTTTTCTTAAGTGCTCCCTGTCGTGAAAGACCAGGTCCCTTGCTGACTTCCACCTTTCTCCTTTTGGATGGACCTATTTCCTCAATTTCAATGGCCTTCTTTTTCTTAGGAGATTTAGAGATTTTTTGAATTTGATAGTGAAAGGTTTCTTGCTAGGCTATGAGAAAATTTTCTTTTTGGCAATATGTTTACTCTTGGTAGTATCTCCCTTCCCAGATGGTTTTGAGGCACCAGGTTCTCTTCCTGGGCATCTTTCCAGAGGAACAACAATGGAAGACAGGGGTACAAGATCCAAATAGTCTTCCTCGGGACCAGGTCCCTTACCCACATACTCTATTTCACCACGGTTCCTCAGTTCCTTTTCATTTTCTACCAACTTTTTCTTAATCCCTCCAGGTTTCTCCTGTGCTTCCATACTTACTTTCCCAAAGTAGAGGGGCATTGACCCTTTTCTCTTATTTCTATTATGTGGGGCTTGTCCCGTAAGAATTCCTTAAATGTTTCCATGACATATGTTGTACATATTGGCTCAAACATAGGTTTCATTTCGGAAATTTCAATTTATTATTATCTGTCTAGGGTATGAATTTACCGCAGCTTTAGTTAAGATTGCATATGAGGTTTAATATGTTTTACGTTACTGGTTCTGGGAAATTGGTTTGTGGTCACTGACTTTTAGGATTTTGGGTCGTGACAAAAGTTTTGTCAATTTCTCATCAATATATTCAACAATTGTAGAAAAACTCCTTCATCGTCAAATTAAGAAGATATCGCATATTGTTCGTCATGCCCTTATACCCCAGATAAAAAACAGTTTCTGTTAAAATAAAACACAGGCACATTGTTGAAACAGGCTGTGCATTGCTACATTAGGTTGAGCGTAAAAATTGAAGCATATTCATTTAGAAAGAGGAAGCAAAATAACAAGTACCATACTACCGTATTTTCATACATAATCCGTAAAATTTCTTATAAATTTCAAACAACCTCATATGATCATGAAATGCTACAATTTCATTGATTCACTAAGGATTATTTTCCATATATCGAATTGATTCACCTGCAATATATCTAATTGGTTCACCGGCAGTATATCTCATTGGTTTACTTGCAATATGTCTAGGTGAAGGGAGTTTTCCTCGAGCAGTTGAGTGAGTATCCCATTTGAAGAGCACACATTTACCTGCAATCAACATGCATAATCCATCTTGATGTACCCTCCAATCACAATATACATCAGGAGTGTGACAAGTATGAGTATTATTCACGTTAAACAACTCGAAAAGCCCCCGCTTCTCCCCTAATTTCATGTCACAAGAAAGGGTGTTATTATATCCAGGAATAATGTGCATATAGTATTCAGTAGTATGACCTGGTAGCATCGAGTTGTCATCGCGAATATCATGTATATAACATGTTGCTGTTACTGTACTCGGAGTTTCATTTTTTATGATCACGGTGAAACGAGGGTAGCTCTCTGAATTAACTGATGGAACTGTTAAAAAAGTAAGTAAGAAGAGGCAAAGTACAAAGTGATGTGATGAGTAGGAAGACATGGTGAATTTTTTTCTGATGTGATGAGTAGGAAGACATGGTGAATTTTTTTCTTTCTTTCTTGTTATGCTTATGGTTTTCTTCTTAATGTTAGCCCAATTTATAGTGATTATTGTGTGTTCATATGGTTGTATATCAACTTCATTAATATCTTTTTTATTGTGACGTTTTCCAAAGTCTTACCAACTTGGAGATTTTTTATTGGCTAGTTTCAATTTAAAATAAGTGAAAACATTCAACTAAATAACTTTTGGTGTGAGCTTATAACTTTCTCCCCATATTTGGAAAATTATGCTAAAGAAATACATTGACAGAAATACTTTTTCTTTAAACGTAAAGTAAACACTTAATGTTAGCACTTCAACTAACAGTCAAATATCATAACACATTACATGTAAACACATAGGAAATAATAATGTATTTTAAAACGTAAATAATTTTGCATCTTTGCGGAATTTATTTTACTCATAAAGCTTGGTGGTTGAACTTTCATAACATATATTACGCTATTTTAGGTTAAAAAAGATGTAATCTACTGAAAATGTAACACTGTATTAGGCAAGTCCCTTTAATTCATTGCCTTTGGGCCACAAAATTTTACTCTTCTAAGTTTTGTAGAAGTAAATCAAATTTCAGAGATGAACTTAGGGATACATGAAGGATACCAAAAGCTTATACGCAGATGCCTGCTGAAATGTTTTGACACGATCAAGACATAAGTAGTGATACGCTAAAATATTATTTTTTGATTGGTAGTGATACACTGAAATATTCTCAGATGTATGTTTTAAAGTAGTGGTTAAACTATGAGAAAAACATACGTGGTGTCCAGGCCAACTTGCAGACACCTCGAGTAATTCTACGGAATACTTCGTATCTCCCACCAGCACTGGTAGGTATCGGATAACTCTAACCAAGGGCTTACAGATTGGAAGAAATCACTTACTGTATTATTTTTGTTTCTGCTAGATTTGCTAGTTCCCAAGCTAAATACCTTAAAATGATTAAAACCCTGCCTTTTGAGAAGGTAAAAAAAACAGGATTCTTAATCTTAAATACCTTGGAAATAATTACACATCCACTACGATACTAATCTCACACAAATAATCATTTGCTGCTCGCTTCCTTCTTCCCTGCTAACGAGGGTCTGGCAGCGATAGCCGTGGGAGAATTACCAGAATCCTTTTTAGAGTAAGGTGCCTTAACTAATGAAAGAAAGAAGGAATCATACACGTTCAAAGTAGAAGGTGTTTTAACTTTTATTTAATACAAAATACAAGGAACAGGAAAAGGTCATTAGAGTTAAGGTGCCTGCTTGGAGTTTTTTGGGCTGTGTGGAAACTGGAAAGAAAGAAATGACAGATGTTTTGAGCATATGAAAATATAGCCAGTTTTTGTTTCTAATGTATATATTTACACTGTTTAAGTCTTGGCATAACTCTATTACAGATTGCATAACCTCCTGCAAGTTTAAACTGAGGGAGAATGAAATCCGTTTTGCTGTACATATACTCACCCACTTGGTGCATGTTAATGATATTTTACCATATCCAGAAATAAAGTATGTTAAGGTTTAGATCAAAGTGATATTTTAACACATAACATAATGCTAATTCGCTACAAGAACATCTTAACATCTGAAATGAGTACATTGAGTGAATCTGAGGACTAGCAGCAGACATCAGTACTATTGAATGGAAATAAAGCAGGGCAGCAGTCATCTTTTCGGAATATTTTCAGGTTGAAGTTACTGTACTCATTTGTTGCATAAGTATTTCTTCAACTCTATCCGTGAAGCCTGAGATAGTCTGGCGTGCATTTGTATCCATTGAGTTTGCCACTTCCTGAAAAGATAAAACGAAGCAAAGATCATAAGGACAAAAAACTAGGAAAGCATCAAAACTGCCAAATTGTTTTCTATCTTTATGGCTGCACATCAGAGGGACAATAGGCCAGCCTTTCCTTTCTTCCCAGAAGAAAAATCGCATTAACATTAAATTTTTACATTCATATAAAACCAATAATTTACCCATCCCGACATTGTCTCCTATCAATTGGAAACGCTTTGCAGACCATTTGAGAATACCTTAACCTTTAATAATTATGCAGTCAACACTTGATATCACTTGATATCAGAAAAAAAAAAATGGAATTTAGTGCGCTTGCTAGGTCGTAGGGATCTTAGTAGCTCAATTGGTTGGCTACCTGAACTTTCACCTTGTTTGGTGGGGGTTCGAATTCTCACGTTGTAAGTTGTAACCCCCTCGCCCATTTCTCCTTCCCCTACCCCTTATGTAATTTATTTAAAAAAAAAAAAAAAAAGCAGCAGAATTTACCATTCGCACTGCACCATCATGTTAACTAAAGTTACCTTCCATGTGAAAAATCTGAATTTAGTTTCCTTTTATCGCATGCTAGGTCTCAAATCAGAACCAAGCATCAATATTGCACAATCATTCAACTGAAATGACTTTTCCATGTGAAAACTCATAACTTAATTTGTTTCTTTGATCACATGCTTAACAATCTTACTGGAAGTCCATGTTGTTAGAGGCGTATTATAAGGAAAGAAAAACTTCTCATTCTATCAAACTAACACAAACTGTCATAGTTTCCTCTTTTTCTTCTTCTTCTTCCTCTTTTTTTTTTTTTTTGGACAACAAAGAAGTTATAGTTTATAACAGCGTACAGCACTACCAATGAACAACTTACCACGACCTTGCAAAGGAGGGTCAAAGATATTTCTTTTGATGAGTGACTTGAGCCCTTGAGAGACATCAGGGTTAAACCAGAGCTGGTAAGTGGCCAACCTTGAGGTAGCTTTACGAAAGCATCAATTCCACCAACCATATGAGCTATTATTGTCTCTTCTCTATCCACGTATTCAAATGAATGCCTGTTTGATTTGAGTAGATAAATGAAGTGCTAAAACTGTGATTGACGCTATTAGAAAGAAAAAAGGTACAACACCTCTGCAGGAAGATCTAACTCAAATTGCATGCATAAAGTACAAAATAAGGACTAACCTTGCACTATTTGCACTCTTCACTAGAAATCGCCTTAACGTGCAAAAAACAATTCGATCTTGCACCCTTTTAACGAACCACTCCAAAGAAAATCTATTTTCAAGAACTCCCACAGGGAAATATACCTGTCTGGAAGCAGTGGCATTATGTGAATTTTCATAGTAGCAGAATGAGAATTGAAATATCAATTACACTGCAAAAATCAACTAAAACTTCGCATCAAATTTGACTTTAAATAATAAAGTATTTTTCATGCTCAGGCATAAACAAACAAATATTTCATTTCTTCTATATAGATTTACAAAAGCAAAAATTTAGGGAGACCAGTCGAGTGTAAGAGAAAAATGAAAAGGAAACACACCTGAAGGATTTTGCAGTATCAGTTATTTCACTTATATATACATCATTTGGGAAAATCTGAAGAGCATCACCAAAAAAGTAATTAAGGAACAAAATAGATCAGAAATGGCAGCACTATATCTTAATGACCGGTAGAAACAAAGGAAAGCAAACAGTTAATTACATGTATGTTGTCAATGTATCAAGTGGGTAAGTATTTTGATTTCTGGAAGATATACAGAAGGTTAATGAATCCAATTTGAGCCAATGTCCTGTCGGCAGAAAGTTAAAGTCTATTCTAGATTTGTTTTCTGTGGCAGGCTTGCATTTCATACAATGTTATGCCACATTCTCTTTTGAAACATCACCTCGTCAGTGGAAGAAAACTGAGTTACTCATAAATTTCAGGGTTAATAGCACTTTGGTCTGTCAATTATTGATAGATTCTAATTTTAGTCCCTATGATATCTGTCTAAGCACACTAAACCAGTAAACCTCCAATTAGTTAAATTGTTTAAATTTCATCCTTTTGCTTGTGAATATTCACAAATTTGCCATAATTATCAACTGTTTCACCACTTAATTACTCATGTGTTATGTTAGGTTTGTATTGTTACTTTATATTTTCCAGTAATATAAATTTATAAATAGTCAAATATAACATATTTTTTTACCCGAAGTGACCAAAATTACACAAGTTAATTAATTGAAGGTTAAGTATGCTGAGTCATATATCACAAGGACAAAAAATATAATCTAACCAATAACTTAGGGACCAAAAATGCAGTTATCCTTAATTTTTATGTCGCAAACTGCTGAAAAACCATACCTCGACGTGTTTTAGCTCCATGGTTCCTTCCATCAATTCAAGTAACAACTCATGATTTTGCTCTGGTGGTTCACCATCATCAACTATCTTTTGGTCGTGCAGCAAGTTTTCGAAGTTTGGGATAAAAGTTCTCAAAGATAATCTGATGCGGTTCCCCTCAAATTCTACTATCTTAAGACCAGAAAATGCATCTTCAATCTTCTCTATAGCCTCGAATCTGATGGTATTGTAAAATTAAATCACCAGAGTTAGATAAGAGAGAGTACGGAGAACTATGCAAGTTTAGTTTCAAAGATACCTGTTGAAAGCACTCTCAAGATCTTCCAACGATTTCAAATTCAATTTGCTCTTCTCAAGCTGATTACCTAATTCAAAGATCTAAAATACAAAAGGGGTAAAACAATGATACAAAAGAGGTATCCTTAATTTTCTTTTAAAATAACAGAACAACAGCCAAATATGCTTTAGCAGTTTGCCAGTAGAAAGATTGTTATGCAATGTGATAATTGAGACTACCAATAGACTAAAAAATTATTGATGCATCAGCAACTGACAGCAAGATTTGCATTTTGATATAGATATCAAGCTACTCTAAGTTGTCGAAGATGTAACTACCTTAAAGTTATGTTCTACAGATGTGTTTGACAAGTTTCCTTTATCTTCTCCAGGTGTAGAACAAGCAAAATTTTCCAGTACTCTTCCTTGTTCAAGTCCCTAAAATAAAAGGTAAGATACAATAAGAATAACAATAACGAGCATTTGAACAAAGTTGGGAGTTCTAAGACACAGAGGAAGCATGATAAGATTGATGCATTTGACTTGGAAAATAAAAGTGGGAGAAAGATAGAAAAAGCGCAAGAAACTGTTCACGTAGCAAAAAACTTCAGCTCTAATCGAAGTGTAACTTTCTCTAAGGTAATTTATCAAATTAAACTGGTTCAGCAGTATAACAAAAGTATCCTTGCTAATCTTCCACTTGAAAAGATTCCATGATCGACAACTTACCATTATTTACTGGAGGCTAGTGAGGAAGTAACTTATTCATTTCTAATTATCACCAATCTTTTATGTGTCTTTCTTATCAACGAAACTACCATTTTGTCCAATGTGTCCCCAAATAAGAACATGATGATCCCACTTCACGGAAGAAAAAACATGAAAACTTTACGCTTATTTGCTCCCTGTACTTGGATGATATGGTAAACGTGCAACAGAATTGACATCCATTATTGCTATACAAGCTTGAAATATTGTAAACTTATGCACTAGCACAAATAGTAACAGCTTCAATATAGATTTGAACCACACAGAAGAGTTAGAAATTGTCACAGTTTACATTCTTCCACCACATGCACTTTATTTGGTTTCTCACCTTAACGCTTTAACTTCAGTCAGCAGCCAGATACCACAAAACTATAGCATGTCCAATTTCTTAAGGAACCAACAAGTAAACGTGTTTGCTAAACCTGCAAGCAATCGCCCTCCACCCACCCTGATCAACAAACTTAGGGTGTGTTTGGTATGACAGAAAATATTATAAGTGATTTTCCTACTCATTTTCTTGTGTTTGGCACGCAAGTTAGAAAATGTCATTTTAAGAGCATTTGCATATATTCAAAACAAAACAAAAAAATATGTGGTTTTTTATTTCGGAGTGCAACTTCTATCGGTTGGGGGGGGGGGGGGGGGGGTGTAGAAGGGAGAGGGGGTAAGGAGGTAGGTTGGGGATAGGTGGGGTGGGGATACGTTAATGTGCTTTTTTTATCCAGAAAATGTTCTCCCTCAATTTTTTAAGGAAAATATTTTTCTCTATTTTCTCCTATTTTGAGGAAAACAAGGATATTTAGTGCAACCAAATAGGGAAAATAGGAAAACATTTTCCACAAAACCAAACACACCCTTAGCATATATTCAAGTAGAATCAGTGGATGAACAGCAACAAACCAGTGATTCAATGAGCTCCAAAGAACAACTAAGGCCTTCAATTTCATTCACCAATTTGCTATAACCTACAGAAAAAGAGAACGTTTCAAAATCAGAGGTCAAGCACATGTCACAGTCCCACATAAATCTGAATTTCCCAAAACCAGCCGGAATCATCAACACCTTCAACATATCCCCTTGAAAGCCCCTCAATTTCATCTTCTATTTTTGCATTCTTAGCCTCCTCTGTGCTTAGCTCATTCTTCAAATATTTCCAAAATTCATCTGAAGTTGCAAACACGAGAATATAAATGACAGATAAAGCTCCCTCCAGACATATATATATGTGTGCGTGTGTGCATTATACATAGAACACACACATGGAGGGAAAAAGAAGATATGAAAAGCTTTCCTTCTACCTAAATCCTGATCAGACGAGAAGCTGACTTCTGAAGCATCACATAATATTTGTTCCACTTTGCTCTGCAAAATCATACAAAGTGAACAAACACGACCTTGACAGAAAAATATAAAGAAAACATGATATGATCCATTCAAATAAAATTTAAAAAGAAACAATCTCTCTTGCTTTCGTCCATTTGTCTATTCCTTGTCCCTTATCGAGTGTCAATTTGATCATTTTCAGAGCTAACGTGTTTGGTCATCTTAAAGTGAAAATGTTTTCTTCAATGAGAACAATTTCCACCTAAAAGGGGAAAATGGATTCTTTAGCTAATGACATAAGTCATTTTCCTTTCCAATTATCTCAAACACTTACTCCAGAAATATATCAAACCAACACTCGAAAATAATCCAAAAACATAGAAAACATTCCTCCACACAACTGGAAACAGTTAATCCATTTTCTTTTGAGATGATGGCCAAAGACACACCTGAACTATAGTTTTTTCGAGAATTTAATACCCAAACTATCAGTTGTACCCTTTTCCTACCTGAACTATCACCGTCTATGTATTAAAACACACCTCAACTATCAGTTGTACCCTTTTCCTACCTGAACTATCACCGTCTATGTATTAAAACACACCTCAACTATCAGTTGTTCCTTTTTTTTTTTTTTTGTTACCTGAAATTGAAGTGTACAATACTTCAATTCTAAATCAAATATTTATTTCTTCAATTCTTTCACTCAACTGAAAACAGTTAATCCACTCTCTTTTTGGAAAATAAATTTAGCTATTTACAAACTACAACCACTGTAATTTTTTCCTTATCAAAATAATAAACCAGTGTACTCAATTAACCACTGTATTTACCTCAAAGTTCAAGAATCTCCAAAAGTTATCATATTTAATTTTTTTTTTTTTTTTGGTTACCTCAAATTGAAGTGTAGAATCTTCAAGTGATTTCTTCAATTCAAGATCCACTGATTTTGGGTCTTCGACACTTGTTTGAATATCTCTAAGCTCTTCAATTTTCCTATTATTAAAAAATTGAAATTGTTAAACAAACATCAATAAAATAAGCATAAAAATAAATTCTTTAGCTTGATATTGTTATTTAAAAAAAAAATAAGGGACCTGTGAAGAGAATCAACATTATTGTGACTTGGGTTTTCCATTTTTTGCTCCATTTTTTTTTTTTTGGTGAGATTTTTTTTCTTAATTTAAATTCCCGCCATTGTTATATATACGGGTTTGTGGTTTTGTGTTGATTAATGAAGAGGAGAAACTGTATGTTGGCCCATTTATATAAGCCCGTAAATTCTGGCTCAACATCTCACTTTATTGAAAAATATTTAGAGGTTGTCTTAAAATTTTGTTATTCAGTATTTTTTGCGCGACATAAGCTTAGATTTCACTTAACATAAGTTAATATTTGGTTCCTACAAGTTATGTCGGATATGACAAAAATTTCAAATCTCAATATAAAAATGACTAAAAACATATCAAACTTCACAAAAGCAGACGCGAAAAAGGATATGAAGAATAGAAAATGGATGTGGATCAGTAAGTCAGGCCCATACAGTGGATTTTTTAGGTTGGCCCATTTAAATAAAACCCACTAAATTCGGGCCCACTTTACTGAACAAAAACATTGGGAACATTCGCATGAAATGCCAGTACTACCTGTTCACTAATAGAAAATCAATGTTTTCCTACTGATAAATCGCACCAAAAAATGTTCAGTGGCTACTCTCATAAATATTTTCATTGAATCGGTGAGAAAATAAAAAATACATAATTTTTTATATATATAGATTTTTCAGCGAAAATCAGTGGGAATATTTGGCGCAAAAAACCACATAAAGTATTACACACGGAAGTTAGTGGGAAAACCTCCTCTTTTATTAATAGTGGTTGCTTCATTTGTCCTGTTTATCCTGCTATTTTGCCAGGGTCATTTGCACTTTTGTCCCTATTCTGTGTTGGCTTATAAGTTTTACCTTCAAAACAAATAACTTTTTTGCTGGGCATAGGTTTATATATTTGCATCATAATATTCATAAATTATGCTTCGCGCCAAGAACTTATGTCTGTTAGGTATAAATTTGATTTCAAGGATAAAAGTGAAACAACAGCCTTGAATGAGGCCAGGGATGAATCGAAAAAGAAATCTTTATTGGTTCTACCTCCTAATTTTTATGAAGAAAATGAATCTTTTTCTCGAAGGATCAGAAAAAAATGGGTCCGGATCTCCTGCAGGAATGATTTGGAAGATCCAAAACCAAAGATAGTGGTATTTGCTAGCAACAACATAATGGAGGCAGTCACTCAATATAGATTGATCCGAAATCTGATTCAAATCCAATATAGTACCTATGGGTACATAAGAAATGTATTGAATCGATTTTTGTTCTAACGAATCTGAATTTGAAAACAAAAACGCCTGTTATGTTATAGTTGTAATATTTCATTTTAATTGAATAGTTAAAGGGGCTCGCTTTGCCCATTAAGAGTACGTAACCTGTTCCCTGTCTTTGTTTCTATTGCATTCTATCTCATCGTATGAAGGGTAAATATTAAAGACCAACCCATTTGAATGACAAAAGTGCAAATAATTCATTTCGTTGTCGTTATTTTCCTCTCTATCCTGCTTTGATAATACTGTTTTTGAACCGATGGTCTATCGAAAACAGTCTCTCTACCTCACAAAGACCCCACTTACACATGTAAGATTTGTGTACATCCCACCTTTCCCAGACCTCACTTATGAAATTACACCAAGTACATTGTTGTTGTTGTTATATTAGGAAAAAAATCAACTCAGATTATATTTTATAATTGTATTTAAAAACATTATAAAACTTTGAAGTCAAAATGATCCCTTAAATATATTATTGAGCAGTTTTAGTCTTCTAACTTTGTAGAAAATGAACGATTTTTTTGTCTCTATCCAATATTAATAAATAAAATATGGTTATTAGATTTATTTCCCATTACAGAGCTAGAATCCACATTTTGGGGAATAGCATAATTGCAGGTATATAAGCGGAAATTATTGCAAATAACACACCACCATCATCAATCCTTAATTTTCTTCCTTTCAATTTCATTTAGTTAATTGCACACTATCTTAAAACCTAATGGCATACTTCTCAGTTCTCATGCACAAATCGAAAATGAAAGAGATTAATACTTATCTTTGACAAGATTATCCTAAAATGTGTTTAATTAGTGGCATTTCTATCGCTCATTCTCCATTTTTCAAGTATTGCTTGGTCATTTAAATTGTCTTCTTTAAAGCTTTTTATGTGCTAGATAACTGGGTTATGACAACTATAAAATGATTTTTTCTAGTTTATTCGAAAAAGTATCGTCATTATTAATCTCAAAAATCTTATTTTGAATATCAAAATAGATGAAATAATATCTCCATGTTTATCATTAACTAAGGACCCGTTTGGCCATGAGAATTTTTTACTTTTTTCCAAAAAATTATTTCACTTTATTTGAAAATCAACGTTTGGCCATGAAAATTCCAAATACAACTTGAAGTTGTATTTGGAATTTCAAAAACAACTAAAACCTTGTTTTTACTTTCGATACCTTCAAACAACTAAATATTCTTTGCAAATCTATAACCAAACACAACTCCGTCTTCAATTCTAACTCCAAAATTTCAAAAAAAGTGAAAAATATTTAACTTTCATGACCAAACGCCTACTAAGAAAAATGTCACTAGAGACGTAATTATGCATATCCTTAACGCTAAATGAAATAATCAATATTACTGCAATTAGAATTACCGTGATTCCTCCCACTATAAATGTTTTCTTTTACTTTTCAATAAATGTAACAAGTAGTTAACATCAAACAAGAAAATGATCGAAGACAAATTACTTATGATATTTACACAAAAGCATGTGCTTGACTGATAAATATGGATAGCAGCTGAAACCGAGAGAGTAATATAGCAAGTAAAAACAATTGATTTACTTCAACGTTCATCAATTACATAGATAATTTTAAATAGAGAAAGCAACTAATTTTAAATAGATAATTTTAACTAATTTTAAATAGATAGTGGGCCACCATAGCGGGACTGCTACGGCGCGGTCTTGACCGCTATGGCTAGTGGTGTCGTTTAATGAGTTTCGCCATAGCGGAAGGCCTGACCGCTACAGCGGGATCGTTGGGACGCACTTGTTAACTGCTGCAGCGATCGTCGGGAAACAGAAAACCATTTTTATATTGCTAAGTACGAGTCATTAGTCACAAACTTCCAAAAGCAGTTTCTAAGAGCAAAAGAGGCAATTTATTCAATACTTTGGTGGAATCCTCTTTGAGGGTAAGTCTAACCATCACTTCGTTCATTCCCATTTCTTCTTTAAGTGCTCATGTTAGTTCTAGTTTCTTTAATGTTGTATGGAAGTTCTAGAACCCTAAAATCATGAAACCCTTGTTTAAGTTGTTGAATATTGATTATACTACTGTTCATATCATCTAGAAGTGTTGGCACCTTCTAGGATGGAATGACTTATTAATTTGAGATTATATGTTGAGACTTAAGGTTTCACCCAATTTGGGATTTTTTGCCTAAATCTTTAATTGAAGGGTCTAAGGATTAGAAACATATGACTTGGAGGATTATAGTTGTTGGGACTGAGGGTAGGATAGATTCACCCTTAAATTCTAGTTTCGCCCATTTGGATAGTTAGGGGTATTTTGGGTATTCTTTCCCAAATGTTGGTTCTTATTTTGATTATATGGTCTGTTGCTTGCTTAGCATTATATTGCTAGACTTTGAGCATTCTAAGGCGCTACAAAAGGGGAAAGCTCAAGCAGAGTAGCTTGCGTTCGTTCCAGTTCTGCATTCGATGTAGGTTACGGTTTACTTGAGTTAGACTTTGATTAATAGATTGTATATGTAGTAGAATTGACGGAAGAAAGCATGATTAGGTCTTCGGACATGACGTCTGGTTAGATATTACTTAGGTTGGTATGATTTCTGATTATGTGGGCCTGTCGCCGTTACTTTATGCATTGAACATGAGGCGTATTTGTTTTTTTTATTGGAAGGAAAGAGTTAATGTATACTCTTTCACTGTTGATTGAATTAGCTGTATGTTTATGCTGTTGTTTAGCCGATTCATCTGATTCTTGTTATGACTTGTGGCATGGTGTTTTGTATTTCATTGACACTGATATTATTGATTGATCATGCTTCATATTGGGTTCTGGACTTGAACAATGTTTGAGACTCATCTAATGATCGGATACATACATACATATATACATACATATATATATATATATATATATATATATATATAAGGCACATTTGAAAGGGGGTGAGGATGTGCCCTAGTTATGGGCTCGTGATCCGAGGTCAGTTCCGGAGCGAGTGGTACATGGACATCATGAGTCCCGTGTAGGTCATGACTATTGTGCGAACAATACCCTTAGCATGTGTGTACAGTTGAGATACTATCATTGGTTGCATTGCATTGAACTTTATCTTATTCTTATGATTCGTTATTGATTCATTGTTGTGGTTGTTGTGCCTATCTGCCTATTTTGTTGGTTTTATGAATGTATACATGATACTAATCTAAGTCGGCATATGATATCTACCGGTACATAGTGTTTGTACTGATACTACCTTGGTGCACTCTTTTTGAGTACAAATTGAGTATCGGAGTCATCTTCTGGACCTCATATCTAGCCTGAGGCCACGCCGCCTGGGTGAGCTCCTATCCATGCCATGTCACTTGAAGATATATCTCATTTGATGTCTATTTCATTTCTAGACACCTTAATTATTTGCAGACAATTGTTTACTTCTTAGACCTTTATGATTAGAGTCCTTGTATGATGACTTTTGGATTTTGGGGTTGTAATAGATAGTATTCCGCACTATTATTTTATATGGCATGACTAGAGAGTTTGATATTGTTTCGTTGTTATTAACTTCATTTGGATAAATTATTGAATAGTTGGCTAAGGGGATCATTCGCCCATTCGAGGGTTAGTGTGGGTGCCATCACAACGGGTTGAGTCGTGACAGAAAAAGCCCTTGGATGGTTGTTGTCACAAACTCTAGATAAGAAGAAAAAGAATACCCGACATACAAAGTAAATACAAACCACATATAAAATACATACAAAATACATGCAAAGACATATTGTATGCAAATAATAGGCAAAATGTATGAAAGTTGTACAGTTGTATTTAAGTGGTATGTTATTTGTAATTGTATTAAATATTGTATGAAAATCGTAAATAAATTATATTGTATCATACATTAGTTTTTCTTGCTTGATTTGATTTTTGTATGAAAGTTGTATTATAATTATTATATAATGAGTTGTATCAAAATTATATTTAAGGATAGGCTGATCAAATTACAAATTTTGAATGCTGATTTCGAATAATTGTTGTTTTTTTACTGCAGCACATTTTATAAAAAGTTTGCCAAATTTTGAAGCCCTAACTTGAACTTCAATGATAGTTGGCATTTGGGAGTGAAACATGGAAATTTTTAGCAAAGATCAATATAAATCTAGGAGGATCACATAAAAGCTTTTAAAAACTGACATCCCTAAAGATATGAGCTAATCATGGTGGTAATTTAGCCAGTATCTCGATTTTGTATATATTTTTAGTTAGCAAAATGTCGCTAGTTTTGGTAAATTGAAAAATACCGAGAGAGAGACGATGATCTTGTTCTTTTAGGCTCATAGTTACTGTGTGTGCAAGGGTGTTGTAGGCCAAGATCTGATTTTTAATCATTGACTACAACTAATAGTCAGTCCTATCCAATTGAGGTGAGCCACCACTAGACTGCGGAGGTGGCTTCAACTCTTATCATTTACTTTAAGTTTATATCATTTTTATCTAGCTGCATCAAAAATCAGCTGTACTCAGATTCTAGTGCTCCATGACTTAATATTTTGTTGGGGTGTATGAATTGATGTTCATAGTTTTGTATTCCGTTTCCGCACTTATTTCTACTAAGAAAGCTTTAGTAGTGTTTCCCTCTTATCTTTTCAACATTATCCATATGTTCTAACTCAGTGAGTTCGTCTAATCTGTGATGGTTCGTTTGGTGCCCTGACACGACTTGGATTTTAGATTTGAATCGTGAGAGGGAATATTTTTACCCTTGTTCCTTTTATTTATGCATCGAAATTTTGTTTAAAACAACAATAAATGAATATTTAAACTCCTAAAATCAGATTTCTTGAGCCTCGTGTTTTGTTTCTTTCTTAAAGTCCTTCACTAGCTTTATTGTTGAAACACCATATGATTTGGTCTCTGTTAAACCAATGATTTTGACCTCACTTTAGAGAAATCTTAAGCCTCCGAAGCTATGGTCCATGTAAATGTTCAATAATGATTTGAGATAGTTTGTTTTGACCTACCTTTCTTTGAAATCCACGTATTTCAATACTATTATCATAAAAATAGAAAATATCGGGTGATGAAGTATCTTTAAAGATAGTGTTTGGGTAGTTTTTCAGGCTATCAACTTCGATGAAAGTGTGATTCAGGCTCGTATCCTTTATTACAACCAACCATTGCATTAATGATTCGCTGTTAAAAAAGTGAGGAAATATTTAATGTCTTTAAATAATTTTATGTATAAAACATGATTTTAGATTAAATAAAGGTCAAATACATAGGTAGACTCTTAAATTTGTCAAGATTTTTCATTTTGATACTTTAACTAAGACGTGTTTCAATTAGACGCTTCAACTTAGCAAAGTGTACCAATTAAATACAAAATACTGACATGTCAAAGAAGTGTACCAAACTGCCCTTAAGCGTGTGAACTGCTCCAAACACTGTTATCCCCTTCTTCAAACAATTTATTGCTTCTTTTCTTTCTTGTTCATGTTCTCTACCATCACCCCTGTCGACTTTTCTTTGTCTGATTTTGTTACAGATTCATCTCATTTTCGAACAATAATTAATTCATCAATTTAACTTCAAAGATACAATCCTAAAATTTCAAAACCAAATAAACTTCAGCCCAATTGGGCTAAGGATTCAAAAATTGGGACAATCCCAACACATAATTTCACCTCTTCAAAGATCAAAATCAACTCATCACCCTCAAAATTAAGCAATTTCAATAGCAAACAGAGACCAAAATTCAAAATCTACTTAGAAGGAAATTTTCTTTACAAAGAAAAAAGCAAACAGAGATGAGTTTAAATCCAGCAATAAGTTTTTTGAAGTGAGTTTTCTTATAGATGGTGTATTTTGTGTTTAATCGGTACACTTTTACTAAAGTATGAAGTGCCTAATTGGAATAAGTGTTAGTTAAAGTGCCAAAATGGAAAATCTTGACAACTTTAAGGGGTTGTCTATTTATTTGGCCTTAAATAAATTTAGAACTGCACAAATGTGTGAAATTTTCAAATTTTATGCCCACACGAAATGTTGTCCAAAGTATTCAACCGACTTGAAGGAGACATGAACAATAAAGAATTATAAACTCAGAAAAAGAAACAAAAAGATCTACAATATTCATGTAAATTTTATTTAATTCTTCATCACACTATTTGATTACATCAACAAAAGAAAAATAACACTAAGAAAAGGAATTACTGGGGAGGGGGTTTGAGCAACAAACTCACCATGCATTTTTTGAGTTCTCAGATGTTTACTCGCTTTCTCTTTTTCTTCTGAAAAGATATGCTCATACGTCGCAAACAAGTGTTTTTCTTCTAACGAAAAATGAATGTCATCACTCCCTGCCACACTACTGAAGCTAAATTTGGTACCTTTTTCTCAATACCTCTAGTATTTTCTCACAGCAATAGGAATTCTAACAAAATGCTTGCCGTCAATCCACGACAAACTACCAAAGTTAAATTTTCTCCCTCCTTGGTGAGTAGATGTGATTTTGACCTCAAAGGAGATCTTCTTTGTCTTGGAATTGAACTTCAAGACATATGGACTCACTTTGATTGCAGTATTTCTAGGAGGTTTAACCAATAGCTTATATACAGAGTTGACATTTTCAACATTAGTAACAGTTCTTCTGACAATAACTGAATTCTTAATTAAGATTTGGAACAGATATTGAAGGGAGATTCAAATCCAGCCTAGAAGGTACTTCATTAGGACATGTAATACCTGCTGCAGTAGAATTTTTCGTATCGGAAAGTAATGTAGTTGCATTGTGAACCTTATCATTAGTATAACCCAAACTGCAAAGATAATTCAAATAATCATTTTTATCCATATCATAGACTAAACCAGGATCCGTTGCTCCATTTGGATTACAAATGCCGCCTCCAAAGTCAAATGGACCAGCAAGTTTGTCTCCTGCCCCTTCCGAATAGATTTCAGATCTATGTGTGTCTTCGTTCCATGCTACACAATTAAAATTTATATTACAATTTTTTATAAATTTTAGTTACACCAAAAGAGAAAGAAGTTACTGGAATTATTTATTTTATTGTTCTTATTATGTGTTTATACATAGAGTTCAAAAGCAGAATTACTTTGTTCATAAAATTTTATATAAAAAAGTCAAAATAAATACGTATATTTAAAAGTATGTTGTGCATACGAGGAAAGCCTGTAGATAATTAGTTGATTACAGGATAACTTTTACAGAATAATATATATATTCGAAAATATGCAGAAAATGAGGAAAGAACATATATTTAAATAATTGAAGTTTGTATGTTAATAGTGTAAAACCTTTTTGTATGATGAGGTTAAAGTGAGCTATGACAATAGGTATTATCTATAAGAAGCTTAATTTAATAACCTAGAAAATAAAATAGATAACTATATATTGATGTTGTAAATAGAACGCATATAAATTAAAATCATTTTCTCACTGAAATGAGTGTAAGTTATACTCGCTAATATTATACATGTATTTTAGCATCATTAGGTAAAATTGACTTATAACAGTGGATACTTCTTATCAAAATTGATATGGTGACTTTGAACTATAACAAGTTAAATTGCATGGATCATTTAAAAAATGATATACTCCTTCTATCCTAATTTATGTGACACAATTTTCTTTTTGGTCTGTTCCAAAAAGAATGTTGCATTTCTATATTTAAAAACAATTTAACTTTAAACTTTACTTTTCACGTTTAACGAGATGATTTACAACCACACATTTATATAAGATTTGTTTTGGACGACACATTTGAAAAGTCTTCATTTCTTTCTTATCCGTGCCAAGTCAAATGATGCCACATAAATTGGGATGGAGGGATCGGAGTACTTTTAGTAAATATAACTTAGAATAATAAGATATTACCTGTAGTTACAAGTGCGGATTTCATAGCTGCAGGAGACCAATTAGGATGTGCAGCTTTAAGGAGTGCAACAATTCCTGATACATGAGGAGTTGCCATGGATGTTCCTGAATACGTGTTGAAACCATTGTCTCCTTCATGAGGAGGAACTGCTGCAAGTATACTTACGCCAGGAGCAGCAACATCCGGCTACAACAATATTTGGGTAAAACTTATAAATCATTGAAAAAACAGAAGAAAAATAATTCACAAGAGAAATTGTTACATTAAGCGTAGAGAACTTGTAAGGTTTTTAGTGTTGAATTCACTTTACATCCGAAGTTATGAATTTGGAAGTTACTACTTCCTTTATTTCAATTTAAATGACTTAGTTTGAGAAGACACGAAGTTTACAGAAAAAATGAGACTTTTGAATCTTGTTATCTTAAACTAAAAATGTGGCATATGGGTAAAATAGTAAAATGTTCTTTGAATCTTGTGGTCTCAAACAAGGCATGTAAATCATTAGAATCAACATACCAAATATAAAAGGTGTCATTTATCGTGAAAAAAGACTAGAATAAAAGTAAGACACTTGAATTGAAATGGAGGATGTAATATTTTGAATGTTTTTGGGTGATTTTGTTCATATATATGTGTGTATTATGTGTCAATACAAAATCTATTCTACATTCGTTACTGCTTTAGAGACCCTTGTTGATATATACTTTTTTAGAGAAATTTCATGTCAAAACAGCATGTACATTTACCTTCAGAATTTTTGGGGCAAAGGAATTTAGGCCTCTTGCTGAGAACTTAGGCACCTTACGAGATACCACATTGCCCTCAAGAACTTGAGATTGACCCAATTTAATCATAGGATCTTGATTACTGTTGCAAACAACAAATCGATATGCACTAGTTTAACAACAATTAAAAAAAAAAATTAAAGGTGATTTGATATGGTAGAAGTGAGTTTCCAACTTTTTCTTTTCCGGAAAACACCTCATTTTCTAAGGAATAATTTACTCAAAGTATTGTTTCATATTTAGTTGGTGAGTGAACAAAAATTTTAAAATTTCTCTTTAAACAAAATAATCATAATATTTGTATTGGATGATGTTTTGGTGAACTTTTTAAATTAGTATAAGGGTTAGAGATGATTGTAAAGGACAATGACTTCTGTCCAAAAGTGAGAGAAGTCAGTATTCCATTAAATATTTTCTGGTAATCGAATACTAGAAAGTAGCTTATTCCATCATATCAAATACATCCTGAAAGTTTTGAAAAGATATCAAAAACCTATAAAAAAATGAAACACAAAAAAGAGTAAGATATATATATATATATATACTTACTTATATTTACATTGTTGAAAATAATTAAATATTTGATTTCCTGCCTCCACATCAACTAAATAAAATGGTATTGGGACACCATAAGTTTGATAATAGTCATTGATTTCATCAAGATGGGGGGAAGTAGAAACAATAAGAGCCAAAACCCCAGTATTATTTAGAGCTGACAAAGAAGGAACCATTTCCTCTTTGTTTTGAAAGAAAAGCATTAGAACTTTCCCTTTCACTTCATTGGCAATGGATTCAACTTCTACATTACTGCAAATGAAAAATACAAGTATCAACAAAGTTAATATTTAATTAAAAAATTTGAACAATGAAGCCATACTAATTAACTTGCAATCCATATTGGATGATGGAATATACGTTTTACTTACTTTTTTATAGCTGGAAAAATGACCAAAGGAGCAAAGGCTTGCTCCTTTCCTTTAAAAAATCCTTAGAGAGGCCTACAATCAATCAACCACTTTTAAAAGTCTATACTAATATGTATAGATAAGAAACCATCAATCATCAATTTAGCAAAAATTTAACAGACTGCATCAATAGTATTTACTACGCCCTTACAATAGGATTAAATGAATCCTCACTATCTATGATGCTCTAACTAAACTCTTTTCAGTATAGTATTATATGAAAATGATTAGTTTCTAAAGGAAAAAAATATTAGTGCATCAACAAATTGAAATGTTGGAGAGAAAGTGCTCCAACGATTAAAGGTTGAAGAGTAAGTGCTTCAACAGTTGAATGTTGGTTGAAAGTGACTTTCTCACCGACCTCCAATTGTTGAAGCACTTTGTAGAGACTCTTTGAATCTCTACAATAGCTCTTGTTTTATCTTATTCTCTCTTATTATGAAAATAGCTAGCAATACCCCTATTTATAATAGTATGAAATTTATTTAACTCAAAAAAGGAAAACATATTTCTATGCTAGTTTGACTATAAATCCTCGTTAGACATGATCAATTGAAATACCAAATTCTAATTAATTTTAATTTCCTACAACTTTGAATTATTATTTCCAACAGTTTCACCAGCATATACATATCAAAGAAGACTAAACAAGACTCCTAGCAAAGTTTTGACATAAAATAAATGTACTACTATGAGTTAAGACTAAATCTAACTTATTATTGATATCACTAGACATTTCGAGACGACTTCCTTTTATTTGATCTTAAACTTATCTCGTTTCATTTTAACACTTTTAACTTACGATCATATGATTAGTCTTCAGCTTACCGAGGACATGACCGTAGATAGGAAGGTGTGGAGGTCGAAGATTAAAGTAGAGGGCTAGTAGTAGGATTAGTAGTACTTTCCTTTCTTTCTAGATGTTATATCCCGTGTTTTCACACGTTTGGAAAAACTTGAAAATATTGGATTTTTGAGATATAAGGTCAAATTTGATATTTTGTTGAACATAGGAGTTATGCATGAAAGAATAGAGTCATGAAAGTGTGGGACAAGGCTAAGGGAAATTTTGGAATTTTGGAAATTAGTTTCGGGAATTACAAAATATGATTCACAAGCTATTGGGCTCAAAAATTGAATTGAAATTGAGGCCCAAAAGGGGTGCTTGGCCGGCCACATAAGGCCTTGATCCAAGCCCATTTTAGTTGGTCATGTGACCAAGCACTTCAATTATATATCTAGGAGATGAACACTTAGGATAAGCATAGAACAAAAAATCAAGAACAAGAGCACGAACAAGGGTGCTCTCGGGTTTGGAGGAGGAAAATTGACTCCCAAAAATCTTGTTCTAAAAATTTATTTCTTGTTGATTTCCTACTAAGTCAAGGTTCCTTTGTAACTTGGTATAGTTATTTTGGAGGGAGAAGCATTAGAATCACCAAAGTGATCATATCTCCAAGTGAAGAAGACTTGAGGAAAAGGTAAGAATTTCTACCTTTTTATTGTGTTGTTAAGTCTTGATTGTGTTGTAGTATATAGAAATGTGTTGATTGTATGGAAAAATGGAAGTTTGCAAAGTGGGTTTGGAATATGGCTTGTAGCCGTGGGTGTGTGTGTGTTGTGTGGTGATAATGTGTTGAATTTATGTTATATTCTAGTTGTGATTGTGGTGAAATGCATATGGGAATTGAAAGTTGGATGAATTTAGTTGATATTGGAAAAAATAGGCATATGGCCGTAAGGTGTGTTTGGCTTGGGATAAGAAATGAATTAAGTTGTTTAGTGTGTTAGAGTGTTGTTGTAATGGTTGTAATGTAAATGAAGTTAGAATGATATAAGTTTGTATTGAATTGGAATGTAGAAACTTATGTCGTTTTAGTATGATTTTCCGACATTAAGGAAATGAAGTTGTTTGGTTGTTAATTGTGATGATCATTGATGAATTTGGAAGTTGGAAACATGTTATGAAGTTGTATGCCAAAGATTTGATGTTTTGCATAAGTTATGACTTTGACGGAAAGTTGTATATTATGTATATCGAGTGTATAACTTGAGGAAAACGATATGAAATGTTTCTAGAACTATATGGTGATGATCTTGATTGTTGATGAATGTGAAATTATTGATATTAGTGAAAGTTTGGGTTAGAATGAAGGTTATGTCAACTTGTGAGAAAAATGACTAGTTGAAGGATATTTGTGTTTTTAATGTTCTTTGTTGATGTTAATGTTGTCGTTTGGGTTGTTGTTGATGATTTCTAGCCGAGTTGAATTCTCGGGGTGCTATATGTATAGGGGAAGTGCTGCCGAAATTTCGGTAGACAAATATGCATTAAGTTGAAACTTTGGTATTCATGGCTTACAATTGGTAAACTTGACCAATTGCAGTTTTTCGACGAAACGGGAAGTGAGTTTGGAAAGGCGTAAGGAGCTTGAAAGGTATGTAAAGCAACCCCAATTCTTCCCTTGGCATGCCCTTAGTGTGTTAGGGTCGGATCCGGGCCTCGAAAGACTTCTTGGCCCACGGAATCCGCAAGAGAAAATTTCAGTTTTTCCTTCAGTAGAATTGAACCATTTTGATACGCTATTTCTTGGAATTATGCAATTTTGCTCTAAATTACTCGGAAAGTCATAGAATGTCTGTATAACCTTTTTAGGTAATACCATAAGCTTAGAGGGCATGATTTGAGCCCGCCGCCTTGTTTGTTCCGAGGCGGGCCCACTATTCCCGGTTTTGCCCTTAATGTGCTAAAGCTTCCTTTTTAAGCGATTTTTGAAAGAAATGTTTTGATTACCCTACTAATCGCCTAATAAACATTGTTTTAAATATTCTATTAAGTCTATTAAATTATTTTGACACTCGGAACGACTTCGGGAATGCTATACTTCTGTAATTTATTATGATATCCGAAATGCATTTATTATGATCCCGTCCGACTCCATTGGATTTGTTTGTCTTCGATACGCTTCATCGAGTCTTTGAAAACATTTATGATATTTTTAAATTGCATTAGTCTCTCACTACTCCATTCGTGGATGTCCCAATGTTTCCCACACTGAGCCCGGGCCAGGATATGTTGTCAAGCGTGATCCTCTGCATTGTTCGCCGCGCCCCGATGTGAGGGGGCAGGTATACGCGTACATGGGTCTGTGGAGTATGATGTGCCATGTCCGCCTATTCTGATCTGATCTGTTATGGCCATTTTGATATGACATTTTATGATACGGGGCCACGCCTCTTTTTCTGATTCTTCTGTATTGTGGCACCAGCGTCGGGAGGGTGGCCACGTTCTGTCTACCGAGTCCCATGGCAGGGGCCGGATATGATATGACATATGTTTCTGTACACATTCTGTTTGTTTTGGAAATATGCATTTGACACTCTGAATTTTGTACTCATTTTCTGTAACCGTTATGATTTGACTTCTGTGATTCCGCTTTACATATTCAGTACATATTTCGTACTGACCCCCTTTCTTCGGGGGCTGCGTTTTCATGCCGCGCAGGTACAGACGACAGGTTCGCTGATCCACACGTTTAGGATCCCATTTCTGCTATTTTGGGGCGCTCTCTTCTTCAGAGCCCATCTTTTGGTACAGTCTGTCACTGCTATCTGGATATGTACATTGTTCTGGGTATGACGGGGCCCTGTCCCGTCTTATGATTATGATATGTTCTGTAGAGGTCTGTGGATACATCTGTGTGAGTTCTGTACATATGTTTGGGATATTTTGTTCTATGATGGCCTTATCGGCCTATGTGTGCCAAGTCTGCTTTTCTGCTAAATTCTGTAGCGTCCACTAATATTATTATTATATTATTTCGTTAATACGCTGATTTGGGTATCGGGTACGTATAGGTGCCCAGCTCGGGCACTGGTCGCGGCCCACGGGGTTGGGTCGTGACACTAGACCATTATTATTTCCGTCAATTTGCTGTATTTTTATTATAGCATTCGCATATCTCTTGTTCTTAGTTTTCTATTGCTACTTGTTGTCCTTTCGGCTTTAGGTTTTTTGTTATTCTGATGCTGCTTCTGTGTTACTTGAGTTGAAGGTCTATCGGAAACAACCTCTCTACTTGCCAAGATAGATATATAGTCTGTTACATTCTACCCTCCCCAGACCCCACTTGTGGGACTACATTGGGTATGTTATTGTTGTAACTTACAATCATAAAAGTTATGGAGGCTTACTAGTATTGTCTCGTTGTTACCAAGTGTTAAAGGAGTAACAATTTCTCTATCGTCATTGCTAGCAGCAACATTTATCAACCATGGAGAAGTATTGCTGATAGTGCTTGATTCAGGCCCGTTATTTCCTCCACCAGCAACAAAAGGTATACCATGGGATACAGCATGGAAAGATCCTATCCCCATAAGATTTTCGAGATTAACTTCAGCAGATTTAACACCATCTCTACAAATAGATGCTGACAATACGTCAACCCCATCGTTTATAGCATCATCAATACAGGCAAGAAGATCAGCATCACTACAATGCGCAGTTCAATTATATTTCCAACATACCTGTTGCAAACACAGAACTAAATAAATAAAAGTAATGTGTTTTCTTTAACATCTTAGCTTTTAGATAAGATGGCTTACTACTAGAAATAGATGTATTTCTCACCGACATTCAGTGAGAAATTTATGCATGATCGAACGATGGGAAACAGACTTCCATTGAGATGCGGAGAATCTTCCTACTTTTTTCGTATGAAACCACTACTATTTAAGTTTTTCTCAATATGCTGGAATCAACATATTGTTTATATGCTCTCTTTAACAACATAAACTTCTCAATAAAGTTGATCAATACTTCAACAATACCTTATACATAGCTAACCGTGCAAGTGGTGCTCCACCTCGTACTGTCCCCATATTAAGACCATAGAATTGAAGATTGTTAACGTAAGAACCAGCGGCTGTAGAGGCAACATGTGTACCATGTCCTTCCTCATCTAATGGTGATAAATTAATAGATTTTTCGACCACTGTCGGATTTAGATTCCTGTCTTTCATAAACCCTTTTATGTACCAACGAGCTCCAATGATTTTTCTGTTACAATGTTTTGTGGCAACGAAGTTTTTTTTCAGATTTGCAATTACCTTTCCATCGAGATGGAATTGGACCTTAGCCCTTTATCGTTAAAAGCTTCTGAGTCTCCATATATACCTATACAAAAGTTAGTATTTTAGAGTTTAACTTCCACACATATGCGGTGTAAAAAATATTTTGAGAAAACAAACAATCTTAATTATCTATTGTCCCTTTAATTTGGCCAAGCTACTAGGAAGCTAAAAATGGTTATTTTCTTTTTAAAAGGCGTTTATTTTAGCGAGTTGAGGCGTTTGTCCAATCTTTTATTTCAATTTTTTTATGGGGAATTCCCTTCAAAGGCACTGGTCTTTAATTTTTTCCCCTTATATTGGTGGTATTTAATTTTTGCCTTTCGCTAAAACTCCTTGGTTTTGGGTTCGAAACCTCACTTAGTAAAAAATTAAATAACAAAATTCGTAAGGTAGAATTTAGATTCGCAAAATAAAATTTTGCCTCAAACTTTACTTGATCAGGCAGAGTTTTGCAACCTTCAACAAAACTCTGCCTGATCAGGCAGAGTGTGACTGCAAACTCTACTTGATCAGACAGAGTTTAAGGCAAACTCTGTCTTAAGGAAGAGTTTTGCCTTAAAGGTAGAAGTTGCATTAAGGTCAATTGTTTTTTATTCGGTTGAAATTTTGCAAAACTCTGCCTTAAGGCCTAACTTTGCTACGAAACTGTGTCTTGCGATTTTTTTTTACCGAGCCGAGATTCGAACCTCAAACCTCATGATATTAGGCAAAGGTCAAAAATTAAAAACCACCAATTTGAGGGGCAAAAATTAAAGACCAGTGCCTTTGAAGGGAAATCGTGCAAATGAAACATATATTTAGGAAAAAATAAGTGCTTCTGAGTAGAAAAAGTTGTTTTTCAAAAGTTAAGAAAGTAGCCTTTTTTCCTAACGCATCTTTAAACTTTGACCAAGCACAAATTATTACTTTTTGTTATGGACAAGGGTGCTTTTCAAATTGATTAGTCAAGTACAGATCACTACGTTCAAAAAGTTTTTTTTTTCAAAAAACAATTGGTATTCAAATTTAAATATTTAGATGTGTATTCAAATTTACTCATCTTAATCTTAGTACGTACATCTTAATATCAGATACAAATATCTTAATCTTAATAAAAAAATTAATGGCTATTATATATAATATCTATACACCACCATGCATACAAATCAAATCATTTTTTATCATACGCATCAAAAAAGATTGAGGGGTGGGGCGTGGGGGTGTCGGCGTTGGGGAAGAGTGAGTACTGATTAAGGAGAAAATTAGACCTGTATCTAAAATGCCAATTATGACTCCATCACCCTGATTTGTTTTGTTGAGAAGATTGTTGGGATCATTTTTAGAGAGACCCAAAAAATCCCAACTCCTTGACGTATGAGTCTTGTAACGATGGTTTTGTATAACTCGAACCACACCAGGCAATTCTGAAATGCAATCAAAGCACATATATCAGCTTTATAAGAGAAGATTTAAAAAAAAAAAATTGAGAAATTTATTTTCTTTTATAAATGTGCTAGTATCATGAGGGGCGTATCCAATGTATTATCTACAAGTTCATTTGAACACATATGTTTTCGCTTAGGCTATGTATATGTGTTAATATCTTTACTAAATATGTACAAATAATAAATTCTGAATCTAGCAAGGTAGATTACCAATTTAAACTCATAAAAAGTTTAAATTTCAAATCCGCCTATGAGTATTATAAGGTACAAATGCATGATAGTGAAGGTATTTTTTTAACCAAAAAAATATACCTCCAATTTGTTTGGCTTGAGAATCGGTGAGCGTAGCAGCAAACCCAGAGAAGCCATATCTATAGCTATACACCATCCGTTTTTTAGCTTCTTCCCGACTGCATGACGAAAATAAGTTCTATGCAGAAGTATAACTATTTTTATTTTTACAATCAGGTCGATCAGGTCATTCATAAGGTAATTATAAGTAAATATTTCTATGATAAACTTTATTAAGAAATTAAAGTTGACTAAAATAATAACTAACCTACTACTTTGTTATTGGTTAAATTACATTGTGCATTATTGAGGGTAAATGAAATAATCATATTAAAGTATATAATTAATAGACATTCACAATAATAATATATACATACCTCCCAACCACTTGACCTAAAATGTCATGGTGTGAATAGGTGATAAGTTCATGGTCATCGTGTGGCTTGTGTCCCAAGTAGAAGTTTTAATCTGTAGATTCAAAGTATATACAATCAAGAACCAAAAAACAAGAATTGATACACACACATATATACACACATTAAACGGATGGAAAAATATTATTTGAAATCATAAGAAAACTAATTTTAAGATTACTCATGCAATATTCACATACTCAAAAGGATACTGCTCCTTCCATTATATTTTGCTGGTAAGGTTTACTGAAAATAAACGTTTCAAAATATGTAGTACTTATTATTTTGAAAAATTAGAAAGAATTAGTTTTTTCTTTTTCTTTTCAGATTTACCTTTATTAGAAGAATTAGTTTATATATATATATATATATATATATATATTTTACCCTTACACTGTTAATGTGGACAGAGATTAATGTAGTGAAAGCAAGAATTGATAATAAATTGAGATCAAATAATAAATAAAAATAATTTAATCAAATTATTTTTTTAATGACAAGTAAAAATTAAGGAAAGAAATGGGTACAAGTTTGAAAGACTTTTTTTATGCGGAAACTTTATATAAGATTCAATAATACCCAGAATATACCTTAGTATCAGCTTCATCCCCTTTTGCGGTTATTTCACATAGACAAGTAAAGATTAACAAGAAAAATAAAAAAAACAAGAGAAGAAGTAGGATTATTCATTTTTGAAGTTCTCTCCTTTCTATGAGATATTGTGAAAGGGAGAAGATAACCCAACATCTAGTCTAAAACAACCTTTGTTAATTAAATTAGATAATACTTGCAATAGTTTAAGCCTTATATAGCTTACACTCACCACACAGAGCAGCGAAAATTAATGTGGGATTCAATTTTAAGTAGAAGTATTTGGCTATTCACTCGGCTTACAAGTAAACTATGCTATTTTTACTCCTTTAAAAATGGTCTTGTCTTTTTGAATTTTTAAATATATACTTTTACATTTTTATACGCATGATAAGGCACGTATTCCTCTTAGCGAATGTAACAATTCCTAAGTGACATTCTTCATTTTTCTTTTTGTCGGATAAGGAAAAGACTGTTGGGTGCACTAAGCTTTCATTATACGCGGGGTTTGGAGAAAGACCGGAACACAAGGATCTATTATATGCATTCTTATCCTGCATTCCTACAAGAAGCTGTTTTCACGACTCGAACCCCTGACCTCCTGATCACATGGCAACAACTACCGGTTATTGCAAGGCTCTCCTTATCATAAAATTGTGATAATGGATAGAGAATACATATACTGGACCGACAAATTTTATGTTGATCACAAAAGATTCCACTTAACATGAGCCTTTTTCATTCCGACTAACATTCCAATGATTTATAATTTATAGAATTTTGCTAACCTATTATAACCTACTACACGAAGTTAATAGTTTAGCGACAGGGGCAGATTTAGAGGGTGTCGAGGATGTTCACCCGAACACCCACTGCTTGAGCTAACTTTTTGCATTTGTTCAGGGTATTCAAAAGTTAATATATGTACATAAACACAAAAAATTACAATGTATATATAGGGTAGATTTTCTGTGTTCATATACATATATTAACTTTTGAATACCCTGAACAAATCCAAAAAGTTAGCTCAAGCGGTCCAGGGTGTTCAAAATTGCCTCTAGTGTCCTAGGTTTGATTCTCATCAACAACATTATTATTTTTTATTTAGCTTTTGTTGTTTTTTTCGAGCCCCCCGAATGAAAATCCTGAATCCGCCACTGGCTAGTGACATCTCCATTTTTTATTTTTCTAAATTGCCTCCAATAGCTGATTTAACTTTGTAACTGAGAGGTACTTTTTTTGTCTTCTTATCAAATAATATACGAATTCACAGAAGTTTTATGATACAAACCAAGACTATTAGAGACGAAAGAGGGAGGCATTAGAAATGATGCAAAATCAGTAGTTCAGTATTTAGTTTTTGTTAAAAAGACCAAAAAACCTTTAGAAAGTTCATATTTTAATAAGGTTGCAGGGTATTTTAGTGAATCAAAATTTGGATAAGTTGCTAACCTACTATTTTCATTTGGTAGATAGCAAGATCCTTATTTAAATTATATACAATTTAATTATCATTTTTCTCTATAAATTTGAATTTATTGATCTGCTGCTCTCGAGTTAGCCGAGGGTCTTTCGGAAATAACCTCTCTACCTCTACTAGGTAGGAATAAGGTTTGCGTGTACTCTCACCTCTTCAACCCCACTTATGGAATTACACTGGGTATTTTGTTGTGTTGTTATATATTACGGTTTGTGGTTTAGGTGTTTATAGTTTAAGATTAAAAATGTACCATGTAATTTAGTGGTTAAGATGTAACATTAAGAATAATAGAGCACACGTTTTGTCTTCATAATGCTATCCTTGCGACTTAATATAGACATTGATTAAATATTTTTTTAGGGAAACATACATAAGAATGGAGAAGATGTATCTTGATCCACAAAGTTTTATAAAAGAAAAACAAGACAATGGAGAGAACTTGGTTAAAGATGACATCACTCTCTCAAGCTAATTCCACAAATGATTTGATAGAAAAACAAGGGGAGATGAGTACTTCTAGATGGGCTAATTTGGTTGATGAAGAAGAGCAAATTTCACCTCTCTCCTTTGAATAGCAAATTAAGTCCACAAGCTCCAGTATTTGTGCCTAAAGTGTGATCATTGAGCCAGGAGCTTTAGCGCCAGGACTTGGTCCAACTAATGCTTATGTTATTGATTTGGGCGATGATTTTTTTGATGAGGATGAGGAAGATAATACGTTTGACATATGCTTTGATGAAGTGGCTAGAGATGGAGATATTTCACCTAGGCAACAAAGAAGTGGAAGTAACAAAACCAACAATAAGACATGTGGAAGGTAGCATAGTTGGGATGGTAAAGTGACTGAGGAGTTTATTTCAAGGCACTTACCGATGCGATTAGCAAAGCAAAATTATATGATAGTGTCAATAGCTTCAACTAGATCTAATAAATTCAACAAGAAGTGATGAACTATCAAGTGTTGTTGGACAAACTTGAAGAAGAAAAGAGAAAAATACTGGGCAATCTATCCTTTTTAATTCATACATTTGTAAAAGAAAGATTGAGGTTGATAACTCAACTTTCTTCTTGGTTTTTATATTTTTTGCATTATTTAAGCGTCCTCATTTATAATATCATCACAGAGTACATTACAAACTTTGTGATGATCATAGAGTACTCAGGGGTCGTTTGGTGTGAAGGATAAGCAAAAATAGTCCCTGGATAAAATTCTAGTGCCTTCTTATCCCATGTTTGATTGGAATAAAAATCCGGAATAACTAATTCCGGGATTGTAGCCTTATTTTATTCCATCTTGAGAGTGGAATAACTAATCCCGGGATAAGTTATCACAGGATTAGTTATCCCGAGATAAGTTGTTTCCAACCAAACGAGCCCTTAGTTCTCTCTAGCTCTTATTTTCTCCATGCTTGCTAATTAGTAGAGGTTTGTTACCTCATTAGGACTGGTAAGGTAAGACCTAGCCCCCCTTTACTTGTACTAATCCCAATTGAGGGATGTTTATTTTTAATAAAACGCCTCTAGACAATATGCCTAGTGGTAAAAAGTCGGAAAAAAGAAGAAGAAACAAAGGTCTCAAAATAGAAAGATAAAAGAGGGCCCACACACACACACACATATATATAAAAACTGAATTCAGGTTTTTTGGCTTTTATAACTCATATATGAACAACAAAACTCATGAAAATTGACCTAGGTGATCCTTGAGGGGGTATAAAACTCGTGATGAAAGAATAACTTTCCCCCTCGAACGGAAATTTACGGAATCAATAGAATTTTGCGGACATATAAGTCATTCAACCAAAGTGTATTGTTTTTCTTGTTAATTAGTACAAATATATGTTCAAAAAGTAATTAGATACAATACTTTTAAAAAAAGGCTTCTTTTTTTTTTTTTACCTTTTTACTTTTATTTAAATTTTTTTTAAAAAAAATATTAAATGAACATTTAAACTCCTAAAACCAGATTTCTTGAGTCTCGTGTTTTGTATTCATTCTCAAAGCCCTTCACTGGCTTTATTAGAGAAACACCAAATGATTTGGCCTCCGTTAAACCATGTGGCCACACTTCGGAAAAATCTTAAGTTTCCGGGGCTGTAATCCAAGTAAATGTTCATTGATGATCCGAGATATTATGTTTTGACCCACCCTTCTTTGAAATCCACGTATTTCAATACTATTATCATTATATATATGACTATTATAAAAGTAGAAATTTTGGTGATGAAATATCTTCAAAGATAGCATTGGGATAGTTTTCCAGGCTATCAATTTTGGTGAAAGTGTGATTTAGGCTCTTATTCTTTATTATAACCAACAACTGCATTAATAGTTCGCCATTAAAAATTGAGAAAATATTCAATGTCCTTAAATAATTTTATATATTAAACATGATTTTGGATTATAGTATAAACTTTGAAATGCACAAATATGTGAAATATTTTCAAGTTCTGTGCCCACATGAAATGCTGTTCAAAGTGTTCAACCTACTTGAAGGCGACACGAATAATACAGAATCATAAAACTCAAAAAATAAACAAAAATATCTTCAATATTGATGTAAATTTTCTTTAATTCTTCATCACACTATTTAATTACATCAGAAAAGAAAATAACACGAAGAAAAGAATTACTGGGGAGAGGGTCTGAGTAACAAACTCATGATGCATTTTTTGAGTTATTAAATATTCACTCTGTTCCTCGTTTTCCTCTGAAAAGATATGCTCATACGTAGCAAACAAGTATTATTTTCTCACAGCAATAGGAATTCTAACAAAATGCTTGCCGTCAATCCACGACAAACTTCCAAAGTTAAATTTACTCCTTCCTTCGTGATTAGATGTGATTTTGACCTCAAAGGAAATTTTATTTGTCTTGGAATTGAACTTCAAGACATGTGGACTTACTTTAATTGCAGTATTTCTAGGAGGTTTAACCACTAGCTTGTATACAGAGTTGACATTTCCAACATTAGTAACAGTTCTTCTGACAATAACTGAATTCTTAAGATTTGGAATAGATATTGAAGGGAGATTCAAATCCAACCTAGAAGGTACTTCACTGGGACATATAATGCCTGCTGCAGTAGAATTTTTCGTATCGGAAAGTAATGTAGTTGCATTGTGAACCTTATCATTAGTATAACCCAAACTGCAAAGATAATTCAAATAATCATTTTTCTCCATATCATAAACTAAGCCAGGATCCGTTGCTCCATTTGGATTACAAATGCCTCCTCCAAAGTCGAATGGATCAGCAAGTTTATCTCCTGTTCCTTCCGAATAGATTTCATATCTATATGTGTCCTCGTTCCATGCTACACAATTAAAATTTATATTACATTTTTTGTAAATTTTAGTGATACCAAAAGAGAAAGAAGATACTGGAACTTTTTATTTTGTTGTTCTTATTATGTGTTTATACCTAGAGTTCAAAACCAGAATTACTTTGTTTATAAAATTATTGTATCAAAAGTCAAAATAAATACATATATTTAATAGTATGTTGTAGATGTGGAAAGACTATATGGATAAGTTGATTCTTGGATAGTTTTTACATAATAATACGTATATTCGAAAATATGCTGATTGAGATTTTGTGTATTAATAACCTTTTTGTATGATAAGATTAAAGTGAGCTATGAGAATAGGTATTATCTATAAGAAGCTTAATTTAATAATGTAGAAAATAAAGTAGATAACCTGTTATAATATGTTAAAATAAATTGATAGTGTAAAAATAATGTATATAAATTAAAATCATTTTCTCAATGAAATTTGAGAGGGTATAAGGTAGGAGTGTAAGTTATACACACTCACATCATACAAGTATTATAGCACTATTAGATAAAATTGACTTGTAACAATGGATGCTTCTTATCAAACTTGATATTGGGACTTAGAATGCATGGATCGTGTAAAAAATAATATATTATTAGTATATATAACTTAAATTCATAAGATATTACCTGTAGTTACAAGTGCGGATTTGATCGCTGCAGGAGACCAATTAGGATGTGCAGCTTTAAGGAGTGCAACAATTCCTGAGACGTGAGGAGCTGCCATGGATGTTCCTGACAGGAGTTGGAATCCATTGTCTCCTTTATAAGGAGGAACTGCTGCAAGTACACTTACACCAGGAGCTGCAACATCCGGCTAAAGAAATATTTGGGTAAAACTTATAAATTATTGGAAAAACAAATAGAGAAAAACAATTCAACAAGAGAAATTGTTAAATTAAGAGTCGACGCGAGTCGAATATTCAAATTTTTGAGGTCAGTTTTAAGGTTTTTAGTATTGAATTTATAGTGCATCTGAAATTATGAATTTGGAAGTTACTACTCCGTCATTTCAATTTGATTAACTTAGTTTGACAAGACGCGATGTTTGAGAAAGAAAGGAGACTTTCAAATCTTGTTATCTTAAAATGTAATTTGAATGTAATGTAGTAAAATGTAATTTGAATCTTATGGTCTTAACAAGCCATATAAATTATTAGAACTAGTGACTTACCAAAAATATAAAGTGTTATTCTTTTTGTAAGCACTAGAAGAAAAGTAAGACAGTTGAATTGAAACAGATGATATAATTTTTATCGAATGTTTTTCTTTGGTGACTTTTTCATACACATGCATATTATATGTCAAATACAATGGGTTCGATTGGACGCATAAAATTTATTCTACATCCACCATTGATTTAGAGACCCTTGTTGATGTATACTTTTTGAGAGAATTTCATGTCAAAACAACGTATAATTATATATTTACCTTCAAAATTTCTGGAGTAAAGGAATTCGGGCCTCTTGATGAGAACTTGGGCACTTTTAGAAATATCTTCTTCCCCTCAAAAACTTCAGATTGACCCAATTTAATCATAGGATCTTGCTTACTGTTGAAAACAAAAAATCAATAAGCACTAATATAACAATAAGCAAAAAAGTTAAAAGTGATTTGATATGACAGAGGTGAGTTTCCAATTTTTTTCAAGAAAACGACTCATTTGCCAAAGAATAATTTACTCAAAAATATTGTCTCGCATTCAGTTGGATAGTGAAAAATATTTTTAAGAAAAGAGATTTATCAAAATAATATTAGCATTGGATATGATGACTTGATGAATTTTTTAATTACTATAACATATTAATACCGATGTTTAAGTGTTGAATTAAATAGTGGTATGAAGATAAGATTTAGGGTGTGTTTGGCATGTTTCCTGAAAAATGTGTTCTTGGAAAATAAGTGAATTTCAACTTATTTTCTCATGTTCGTTTGGATAGTAGAAAATAAGTGAATTTCTTATTTATTTTGTCATGTTCGGTTGGTTGGTACAAAATATTTTTTGGAAAATACCCACTCAAGCCCCACTAACCCACCACACCAAGCCCCACACCCACCCCACCCACCCCCACACCCACCACACCCACCCCCAACCACCACCCTCGAACGCACTTCATCTTCATCCAACCCTACCCCAGACCACCCTACTACATCAAACCCTCCCACCCACCCCCTCCCTAATTTTCTATTTCATATATTTTATTTAACTTTTATAAAAAATGAAAAAAAAAAAAACCTTACCCACCACCCACCTCCAACTACAACCCACCCCACACTAAATTTTACAACGCCAACTTTCGATTTTTATAAGATTGTATAAAGGTAAAATTAAATATGAAGTAGAAAATTCGATAGGGGGTAGGGGTGCGGGGGAGGGGGGTATAGAAAATCAAAAATGAAATTTTCAGAAACTTTTTTTTAGAAAATTTAATTTTGTAGAGGGGGTGGTGGGGTGCAAAAAACTAAAAAAGAAAAACTTTTTTTAAGAAAAAAATAAATTTTTGGAGGAGGGGTCATGGGGGTGGGTCGTGTAAAAAAACAAAAAAGAAAAACTTTTTAAAACTTTATTTTAAGAAAAAAATATTTTTTTGGAAGGGGTGGTTGGGAGTGTTGGTTGGGGGGGGGGGGTGTAGAAAACCCAAAAAAAAAATTAAAACTTAAAATAAAAAAATCGGTGGTGGGAGGTGGTAGGGTGGTTGGTGAAATGTCACTAGTGGACTTGTTTTCCCTACTTTGATTAGGGAAGTCATTTTCCCCATTGTAGAGGAACTTGTCTTCCTAAGGAAAATGTTGTCCAGATTTTTTGATCAAACGATCATGAGAAAATTGAAAAACATTTTTCGAAAAATGTTTTCCTCCATACCAAACACACCCTCAGAGACAATTGTAAAGGAAAATGACTTCTTTCCAAAAGTGAGGGAAGTCCATCTTCCCTTAAATATTTTCTGGCAATCAAAAACTAGAAAGTAGCTTCTATCTGTCATATCAAATACACCCTGAAAGTCGTAAAAAGATTAAAAAAAAATATAAAAAAAATGAAATATAATAGAAAGTAAGAGAAATATATACTTACTTCGATTTACATTGTTGAAAATAATCAAATATTTGGTTTCCTTGCTCCAAATCAACCGAAAAAAAGGGTATAGGGACACCATGAGTTTGATTGTAGTCAATGTTTTGGTTAAGAGGGGGAGTAGAAACAATCAGAGCCAAAACCCCAGTAGTTTTTAGAGTCAGCAAAGAAAAAATTATATCAATTTGGTTTTGAAAGAAAAGCATTAGAACTTTTCCTTTCACTTCATTGGCAATAGATTTGACTTCATTATAACTGCGAACGAAAAATACAAATATCAACAAAGTAATATCTAATTAAAAGTTTAACAATGAGGTCGTATTAACTTGTAATTTATATTGGACAATGCAATATACGTTTAACTTACTTTGTTATATTTTCAAAAATGACCAAAGGAGCAAATGCTTGTTCCTTCCCTTTAAAAATTCCTTGAGCGGCCTACAAATAGTAAAATACTTACAAAACTCTGTACTAAAACTTATTATGTATAGAGAAAAACTAAGCAATCATAAAGTTATAGAGGATTACTAGTATAGTTTTGTTGTTGCCAAGTGTTATAGGAGTAACAATTTCTCTATCGTCATTGCTAGCCGCAACATTTATCACCCATGGAGAAGTATTGCTGATTGTGCTTGATTCAGGTCCAGTATTTCCTCCAGCAGCAATAAAAGATATGCCATGGGATACCGCATGAAAAGATCCTATCCCCAAAAGATTTTCAAAAAAATTGACTTCAGAAAAGACACCATCATCACCAATAGATGCTGACAATATGTCAACTCCATCTTTTATAGCATCATCAATACCAGCAAGAATATCAGCACTACCACAATATGTATTTTTGTTATCTTTCCAACAGACCTATTGAAAATAAAATAAAATAAATCAAAATACGTACTTTCTCTAGCATCTTAGCTTTTAAATAAGATGGTAACATGCTTTTTTTTTAAATAATATAAATTATGTGCTTCGCCCATAAAAAAATAAAATAGCATATTAGCGTGCTCTCTTTAACAATTTGAACTTTTAAATAAGATAGATCAATGCTTCAATGATACCTTATAAATAGCTAACCGCGCAAGTGGTGCTCCTCCTCGTACCGTCCCCATGTTAAGACCATAATATTGAACATCGTTAACATAAGAACCAGCAGCTGTATAGGCAACATGTGTACCATGCCCGTCGTCATCTAATGGTGATAAATCATATAATTCTTCGACCATTGTCTGGTTTAGTTCCTTTTCTTCCATCATCCCTTTTATGTACCAACGTGCACCAATAATTTTTTTGTTACAATGTTTTGTGGCATTGAAATTTCCTTCAGATTTGCAATTACCTTTCCATCGAGATGGAATTGGACCTAGCCCTTTATCATTAAAAGCTTCCGAGTCTCCCCATATACCTATAAAAATTTGTATTTTAGAATTCAACTTCCAATGCGGCGGAAAAAAAATATTTACCAGCCATCATATAATTCTTTAAAAATACTTTGCTGTGATATAGTATTAAATTTATTAGTATTTTATTTAAATTTTATATTTATTAATTATTAATATAAAATACAAGTTTATACATTCAAGTCTTTAGAAAACAAACAATCGAAATTATTTATAGGTTGTTTGGTCAAGCTACTAGGAAGTAAAAAATGCTTATTTTCTTTTAAGAAAATATTTATTTTAGCGAGTTGAGGTGTCTGTCGAAACTTTTATTTAGGAAAAAATAAGTTTTTCTAAGTAGTAACAAAAGTTGTTTTTCAGAAGTTAAAAAAGTAAAAAACAAAATCCTAAAACACTTTTGGAACCTTGACTAAGTATAAATTATTACTTTATTATTGACAAGAGTTATTTTCAAATTGATTATCCAAACAAATTGCTACTATCAAAAATCTTTTTTCTAAAGCACTTCCGCAAATAAACACATCTAAAAATAAATAGATTTTGGAGGTTTAGCCGGACACCCAATTATTATTCAGACTTAAATATTTAGAAGTGTATTCAACATTAATCATAGGAATCTTAAGACACATCTTAATTTTCAAAACCAAATGCCTGATTATATACAATTTCTTTACACCACCATGCAAACAAATCAATTCATTTTCTAATCAGAAAGTCATGACCTTGGAGCAATTTTTTTTGTGGGGGTGGTTTTGTTGGGGGGGGGGGGGGGGTGTGAGGACTAGTTAAGGAGAAAATTAAACCTGAATCTAAAATGCCAATTATTACTCCATCACCCTGATTTGTTTTGTTGAGAAGATTGTTGGGATCATTTTTAGAAAGACCCAAAAAATCCCAACTCCTTGACGTATGAGTCTTGTAACGAGAGTTTTGTATAATTCGGACCACTTCAGGTAATTCTGAAAATCAAAGCACACATATCAACTTTGTAAGGGAAGATTGGAAAAGAAAATTCAAGAACATTATTTTCTTTTATAAATGTGCTAGTATAAATTAGGGGCGTATCTAATGTATTAGCTATGGGTTCATTACCCATAGGTTTTGACTTAGGCTATGTATATGTGTTAAATTTTTTACTAAATATGATTAAATAATAGATTCTGAATCAAGTAAATTTGATAAAAATAGTAGAATCACAAATTTGAACTTATAAAGTTCATATGTTAAATCCGCCTCTGAGTAATATATGCTAGAAATGCATGATAGTGAAGATATTTTATTAACCAAAATATACCTCCAATTTGTTTGGCTTGAGAATTAGTGAGCTTAGCAGCAAACCCAGAAAAGCCATGTCTGTAGCTATATATCATCCGTTTTTTGGCTTCTTCCTTACTGCATGACGTGATAATAAGCGGGTTTAATTTTTATGCAAAAGTATAAATATTTTTATTTTTACAATCTGCAGGTCATTTATAAGGTAATTACAAGTAAATATTTCTATGATAAATCTTATTAAGAAATTAAAGTTGACTAAAATAGTAACTAACCTACTATTTGTTATTGGTTAAATTACATTGATTGTGTAAAATATTTTTATGCATTATTGAGGGAAAATGATATAATCATATTAAAGTAGCATTCCCTCCAGATCAAAAAGAGTGTTCACTTAGCCCTTTTTTTTTGTAAAAAAAAAAAGTGTCCACTTATCAAACCAAGAAACAATTAACCTTATTCCTCCAAAATTGCCCTTATTAATTGTTAAGTGATCAAATCCAATACTTATGTAATCAGGGGTAGCTTAGTCAGATTACCTATTTTTACCTAGAAGTCAGTACTTTCTTAAAGGGTGTGCAAATGGTTAGGTGGATACTTTTTTTAATCCGGAAGGAGTAATTACTAATAGACATCCATAATGATATAATATTAATATATACATACCTCCCAACCACTTGACCTAAAATGTCATGATGTGAATCGGTGATAAGTTCATGATCATCGTGTGGCTTGTGTCCCAAGTAGACAATGTAAATCTATAATTCCAAAAGAGTGTACAATCAAGAACCAAAATACAAGAACTGGTTACATATATATGTAACAATTTCTTATGGCCATCCTCAACGTTAAACCGTTGGAGGAACATTATATAAAGCTAACTTTAAGACCACTCATGCAATATTCACGTACTTTTTAAAAAAAAAAAACTATACTCCCTCCATTACATTTTGCTTGTAAGTTTTACTAAAAATATTTGTTTAAAATACTTATTATTTTAGAAAGGATTAGTTTTTTTTTTTAAATTCAATTTTACCGTTACGTACTTGAAATAATTAGTTGTTGTATTTTTCGATTTTACCCTTACAATATTAATGTGGAGAGAGATCAATCTGGTGAAAGCAAGAAGTGATAATAAATTGAGATCAAATAATAAATAAAATAATTTATACAAATTACTCTTTTAATTTATGTTTTCTGAATGGTATTTAAGATGCAAAAATGACGAGTAAAAGGGAAAGAAAGGAGTACAAGTTCCAAAGACTTTTTTTGTTTCCCGAAAACTTTATATAAAATTCAATAATACCTAAAATATACCTTAGCATCAGCTTCATCCGCCTTTGCGGTTATTTCACATAGACAAGTAAAGATTAACAAGAAAAATAAAAAAACAAGAGAAGAAGTTGGATTATTCATTTTTTTAGTTCTCTCCTTTCTATGAGAAATTGTGAAAGGGAGAAGATAACCCAACATCTAGTCTAAAACAACTTTGGTTAATTAAATTAGATAATGCTTGCAATAGCTTAAGCCTTATATAGCTTACACTCATCACACAGGGCAGCGAAAATTAATGTGGGATTCATTTTTAAGTAGAAGTATTAGCCATTCACTCGGGGTTACAAGTAAAATGATGCTACTTTTACTCCTTTAAAAATGGTCTCGTCATATAAATTTTCTAAACGTATACTTTATATTTTTATATAAGTGATAAGGCACGTGTTCCTCTTAGCAATTGTGACAATTCCTAAGTTATATTCTTCATTTTCTTTTTGTTGCAAAAACATTTAAAAATTCTAATAAAAAAAGTAACTCGGTGCACTAAGCATCCATTATGCGCGGGGTTCACAGAATTGCCGGAACACTAGGATCTATTGTACGCAGTCTTATTTTTATGACTCGAACCCGTGATCTCCTGATCACATAATAACAACTTTATCAGTTACGCTAAAACTCCCATAATCATATAATTATCATAGTGGATGAAGAATACATATACTAGATCTACAAACTTTATGTTGATCACAAAAGGTTCCTCTTAACATGAAACCTTTTACGTTCCGACTAACATTCCAATGATTTATTTACTTTTGTTTACCTATTATAACCTACTACGTGAAGGTAGCAGGTTCGGGATGTTTCCATTTTTAATTTTTCTAAATTGCCCCAAATAGCTTATATAATAACTTTGTTAGTGAGAGATTCTTTTTTTGCCTTCTTATCAAATAATACACGAATTCACAAAACCTGTATGACTTAATTCATGTGAGGGAGAAAGATAAAAAACAAAGACAATTACAGACGAAAGAGGGAGAGGAGGAAGCATTAGAAATGATGCAAAATCAGTAGTTCAGTATTTAGTTTTTGTTAAAAAGACCAAAAAAGCCTTCGGAAAGTTCATATTTTTAATAAGGTGACAGGAGTATTTTAGTGGAAAAAAAAAGTGGGCGTAATGCTAGGTTGCTAACGTGACCTGCTATCTTCATGTGGTAGGGTTGCAGGACCCTTATTTATATTATGCAGTTTAATTATCGTTATTTTCTATAAATTTGCATTTATTATCTTGCTACACTCGAATTAGCCGAGGGTCTTTTGGAAACAATCTTTTTATACCTCCACTAGGTAGGGATAAGTTTTCCGTACACGATACTCTAACCTCTTCATATCCCACTATGGGATTACACCGAGTATGTTGTTGTAATGTTGTTATATATTACGGCTTGTGGTTTAGGTGTTTACAGTTTAAGATTAAAAATGTACCATATATAATTTAGAGTTTAAGACGTAATGTTAAGAATAATAGAGCACACGTTCTGAATTCATAATTCGATCTTTGGGACTTAAAATAGACATTGATTAAAAAAATTTTTTACCAACAACTGCAGCAAGATGTTAAAAGTTTAGTTCAACTAGATAAATGGTGTTTTCCATCTATGAGAAGCATATGACAAGTGTAATTTCTTTGTAAGTTGAAAGTATATAATCTCAGACTAGGGAAGAATAATGTATAGGCTTAGTCCTTCCACTTTTCTTTTTGTGAAATATGTGCAGATATCCTATGCTTAGAGGTTTGGTCCATGTCCCCTCTAACATATGTAATCATTTACATAAATAGATATGATTAGGGGCGCAGCCACCTTGGCTTGAGGGGTGTCAGGTGACACCCCTTCGCCAAAAAATTACATAGTATATATAAGTGAAATTTTGGTTTTATAGTATGTATACTAGTGTTGACACCCCTTAACATAAGTTGAAGACTTTGCGTAGCGGTTAAGGGGTTGCAAAAAGTCTCTAAGATCACGGGTTCAAACGTAGGTCACGACATTTCTATATTTTTTGACACCCCTTAATATGAATCCTGGCTCCGCCACTGGATATGATAGGGGTCGAGCCTAACCTCCCACGCCTAACCCCCACACCAAAGGAATCACAAACCTAAGGTGATGGCTTAATTAACCAAAAAAAAAAAAAAATGGAGAGACATACATAAAAATGGAGAAGATGTAGCTTGATCCACAAGTTTTCTACTATCTAATAAAAGGGAGTTAGCAAGCAGCAGGTCAACATGCCTGCTTAGGATTTTAAGGGTAGTTTGGTCATTTAAGTTAATTCTTTAATTTCTGTGCTTTAATAACCTTGTATTGCCTCGCTTTACACATGTACCTTTCCTTTATTTTGACCATAATATCAGTCCAGTTTAGTTTATCTTCTTTCGTGTCAGCCGCACAAATGTCCTTTGTTTGGACCTTCTCATTTCTTTGTAGTAGTTTGGACTTGGGAAGCTCTGTGCGATCAAGAATATCTTTGTAGCGTGTGAGGTAAAAACAGATGCAACTTATAATTTTGTTACATATTGTGTAACTTTTGAATATGTCATTGTGAAAATATTAAAAAATTTAATATCTGAATCAACAATGACAATAAAATGCATTTATTTTTCTTATTCACTCCATCAATTTTTTGTTTGGGGTAGGAGGAGTACAAATTTAGGCTAAATCACACATAAAATATGGTTGAACTTAGTTTTAAAAATAACAAAAAAGGAAACGTGAGGTAGACAAAATCAAGCTAATAAGAGTGTAAACAACCAACAATTCGAAACCCCAAATAGAAAGTTAAAGTTTAAATTTTAATATCTCATGTCAAGACCTTAAATTTTAAATCTCAAATCCTAAACTCTAACTTAATGATACATCTCAAACACTAAATTGTATTATAAATTTTTTAGACCTAAACTATAAATACCAAAATTACATATATAAACTTTTGGCGGTAAGATAAACACGTTATTCCCCTCCACTTCATTTTATGTAAGCTTGTTTGACTGGACACAAAGTTTAAGAAATAAATTAAATGAATACTTTGAAACTTATATTTCAAGCATGTCGTATCATTTTTTTAAAATGTGCAACTTCTTAATCATACTTAATTTATTCTATAAGCATAAACATTTGATTTTGTTAAGAAAGATCGTGAAATCAGTTTTTTACCATAATTTTCATTTATGTTTGGGCCCGTGCGCAGCAAGGAGTTTTATAACTAGCTATAAAGAAAAACAAGACAGTGCAGAGAAGTGACAACCAAAGAGGTCTTAAAACAGAAAGGCAAAAGAGGGCCACATATTTAGAAAAGTTAGAAATCAGATTTTTCGGCTTTTATGGCAAAATTGACCTGGATGGGCTGATATGGTATTTGAAATCTCGATATCGTAATTTAAATTTTTTATTTCTAAAAATACTATATCATTATCGTATCAAATTAATTCAGTATGGTTCGGTATTTTAAAGTTCGATTTCGATATTTTAGGGTATGGTAAATCAATTACACAAAAAAGACATTTAAATCAAGATAGAGTAATCAATGTTCCAACGTTCAAACAACTAGTTTTCTAATAATAATAGTTTATATATTTGTTAGTATTATAATATTAAGATATATGAATTGTATATGTAATTATATAATTTGGTATGTTATTCGATATTTCAGTATTTTCTTTATGAATACCGAATACCAAACTTTTTAAAAGTGCATACCAAATACCGATACCGAAACTGCGGTATAAAAATTCAATTTCGATATGGTTATCGGTATCTATCATATCATGCCCACCCCTACCTCCAGGGATGTAAAAAATGAAGTTTTTTTTTAATTAATCTCCATCAAATATTTGTAAAAGGGAAAAGGGTAAAAAATATCCCTGTACTTTGGAAAAAGGGTTTAAAAATGCCCTCCAAACTTATTTTGGGTCAAAAATAGCCCTCTCATACTTAAAATTTTCAAATATACCCTTGTCTTGATGGAAATTATCCTAAAAAATAACTCGAAATCATTTTTTTCCATCATTTAAACCCGACTCAACTAAATAATAACCTATAAGATGCCAATTTCCTCAAACTTCAAACCTACACATTGAGGGAATAAGAAGATAGTTGGGTCGGGTTTTAATGATGGAGCGGGTTTAAAAAATAATTTCAGGTTATTTTGGAGAATAATTTCGATCAAGACAGGGGTATATTTGAAAACTTTAAGGATAGAAGAGGTATTTTTAACCCAAAATAGTTTTGAGGATATTTTTAGCCCTTTTTTTCAAAATAGAAGAATATTTTTTACCCTTTTCCTTATTTATAAACTATAGTTATTAGATTTGATAAATCCTTTCTTATTAAAGAGCTATAGTCCATTTTCTTCTCGAATTTTGTATTTTGGGTCCTTTGCACGATTTCCCTCTAAAGGCTATGGTCTTAATTTTTGTCCCTCAATTGATGGTATTTAAATTTTTCTCTTCGCCTAATATCCGAGGTTTTGGGTTCAAACCTTGACTTAATAAAACAAAAAATTCGCAAGGCAGAGTTTCGTAGCAAAATTATGCTTATTCGAGCAAAACTTAAGCCTTAAGGCAGAGTTTTACAAAATTTCAACTGAATAAAAAAAAATTGTCTTAATGCAAATCTCTATCTTAAGGTAGAGTTTTGCCTTCAAGTATAAGCAAACTCTGCCTTAAGGGAGAGTTTCGCCATGCCAGATAGAGTTTACAATCAAACTTTGCCTGATCAGGCAGAGTTTCAAACTGTGTCTTAAGGCAGAGTTTGCCTCAAACTCTACCTGACACTCTACCTTGCAATTTTTTTTCTTTTTTGATTAAGCGGGGATTTGAATCCGAAATCAAGAAGTTTTTACTGAAGGGAAAAATTTAAAGACCACAAATTTGAGGGTTAAAAATTAAAGACCAGTGCCATTGAGGGCATTCCGCACAAAAAACTGTTGTATTTTTCCCAGTTTGTGGTTGTGTTGATTAAGGAAGAAGAGAAACTGGAGGTGGATCAGTAAGTGAGGCCCATATAGGTTGGCCCATTTATATTAGCCCACTTATACAAAAACATTAGGAACATTCACATGAAATGCCAATACTACCTGTTGCTTCATTTATTCTGTTTATCTTGCTAATTTTGCTATGGTCATTTTGCACTTTTGCCTCTATTTTGTGGTGGTTTTTGATATTTCCCCTCGAAACAAATAACTTTTTTGCGAGGCATAATATATTTTCGCATCATAATATCTCACAAGTTATGCCCTCGTCCTTAAAAAACTTCCTTAGACAAAAATTCAATTTTGAAGGGCAAAAATTAAAGACCAGCCCATTTGAAGGGAAAACCATGCAATTTTTGCAAAAACATTGGGAACATTCACATGAAATGCCAGTAGCCTCAATATTATTTTATCTTACTATATGAGGAAACAATTAACTCAAATAATATCCTATAACTGAAGTTAAGAAAAAAGGTCATACGTTTGAGGGTAAGTTTAAAATGATTCCGTAAATATATTGTTGAGCATTTTGATCTTCTAAGTTTGTAAAAAAATAAATGTTTTTTGTCTCGATCAAGTATCCAATAAACGAGTCCGGAGCCCAAAGGGCACAAAAATACACGATATAAAGCAAAAGGAGAGCTGCCTTCCACTATATACCAAAAGGGGTATAACGTGGAGGGGCCAACGTTATACTCCAATTTTTTTTTTCCAATTGTCAGACCACAACAAAAAAAATAAAAAAATAATAGTATAACGTGGACTGATCCACGTTATACAAAATTATTTGTATAACGTGGATCAGTCCACGTTATACAATATATATGGTAAATTATCACAATATGTAGCATGACGCACAAATCATATGCAACAATGAAGGAGTCCGGAACCAAAATGCCCCAAAAAAATCATGTGGAACCAAAATACCCCAACAAAAAAAAGTGACAAAAGTACCTTTAGCGCAGTAATTTACTGCGCTAAAGCAGTTCACGGAGACAGAGGAGTCCAGAACCTAAATGATCCACAAAAAGAAGAGATGAATCAAAATACCCCAAGAAAAAAAAGTGGTACGAAAGTACCTTTAACGCAACTTTTTTATGCGTTATATAAAAGTAAGTTAACGTCCCCTATTAAAATTCGTTACCCGAATTTTTTTTTAAAAGAAAAAATAACTAATCCATCCAACATCCAACTGTGTTGGATTACATAACGCACTATTTTAGTGCGCTATGCAGGCTATGAATTCCACTGTGTATCCATTTAAAAAACTATGCAAAAGTTTTCATCTTTTAAAATATTTATAATACTCCTCCGTTCACTTTTACTTGTCCAGTGTTATAAAATTACATTTTTACTTTTATTTGTCACTTTTAGCATATTAAGAGAAAAATATTTTTTCCCCTATTTTACCCATAGTAGTAATTACTCATTTTAAATCATTTTCAAGTCCATTAAAAATTTACATCAATTAAATGAATATCGTGATAAATTATGCATTTCATTTATTAGTTCTTAAGGAATGTGTAAAGTTCTGGACAAGTAAAAGTGAACGGAGGGAGTATTAATTTATCTTCTAATACTATAAGAATCTTTTAACACACTTAAGGAACACTTAGTGTTTTTTTTTCATAAAAAGATCGCAACATCTTATTTTCATAAATCTTTTCTTTGGAGCACTTAGTGTTTTTTCCATACTTTGACCAACGATTAGTCGTGTGTCAAGACTTCGAAACGTCAATGTTTTATATAGAACCTGATATTTTTTTCTGCGTACTATAATGTAGGCTCAATACATCAAGGATACGTAAACGTTCGGATCGTCGTTTTAGGGGTTGAAAAGGTACCCGAAGTAAGTTTTGTTTAAGGTTTAAGTGTTTTATTTTTTAAGGTTTTGATTTAAGCATGTTATTTTTTAATCACGACATAACTTTATGTTGAATATAAATATAATTCTGAAAAATATAGAGAGAAAAACTAGTTGTAAAGTGGTCAAACTTTAGATGGTCATAACTTTGCGCTCGGATATCCGTTTTATGCGTTTTTTTTTTAAACTTGCGTATTTTTCGATATCTATGCGGACAAACTGCCGCAAGGTGGTTTGGCCGAGCCGATTTAAAAAAAAAAAACACCTTTTATCCCATTCAATTTCAATTTTCCCCCAAATTGGCGTGAAATTTTCTGTTTTATTTACTTATAAGATGATGATACGCAATAGATTTCAACGTAAAAATCCTGGGGTAATATAGCTGTGAATGTCAATTTCACTTCTGCGGTTTTAATTTTTGAAAATAAAGCTGACTAATTTTCTCGACATATAAAGTTGACAAAAATAACCTTACAGTCAAACATTAAGTTTTTTCAAACAAAACTTACTTCGGGCACCTTTTCAACCCCTAAAATGACGATCCGAACGTATCGTATCCTTGATGTATTGAGCCTACATTATTGTACGCAGAATAAAATATCAGGTTTTATATAAAATATTGATGTTTCGGAGTCTTGACACACGACTAATCGTTGGTCAAAGTATGCAAAAACACAATAAGTGTTGCAAAAAAAAAAAAAAGTTGGCCAAATTTTTTTTTCCAGTGATAATTTACAATATATATGTGTTGTATAACGTGGACTGATCCACGTTATACTATTAATTTTTTGTTTTTGGTTGTGGTCTGACAATTTGAAAAAAAATTGGGGTATAACGTTGGCCCCTCCACGTTATACCCCTTTTGGTATATAGTGGAAGGCAGCCCCCTTTTGGTTTATGCCGTGTATTTTTGTGCCATTTAGGCTCCAGACTCTCCAATAAACTATGGTTATTATATTATATTAATAAATCTTTTCCCATTATAGAGCTAGAGTCCACATTTTAGCATAATTGCAGGTATATATTAGGAAATTATTGGAAATAACATATGGGTATTAGCAACGAGAGGACACCATCATCAATCCTTTGCTTCATTCCAGTTTCACTTAGTTTATGGGTGTCAAATGGATGGGTTGAGGATATAAGGTGAATTTGGATGGATCAATATGAGCTAAGTTAATAAATAGGCGGATCAAATTTGAGATTTGATTCTTTCTTATGTTAGTAATGAATGTAGACCATGTTGAGATTTTTTTATTTTTTTTTTGGAGTTTGAAATTGAAATTGATTCATGATGCGCTGGCTGGCCTGGACCTTCGACACTTCTAGGTTATAGAGCACATGAAACAAATGTAATTTTATCTCGCAATCAAAGGGACCTTAGTATTTAGTGCTATAGCGTCCGAATTGTTACATTTTTGTTCCCACTTGATGTTTACACCAAGCTATATTAATTTATCTTAATTAAATAATAAATTAATATTAGAATGTGTATTAGTTAGAGTATTATTTAATCATAATTAACGATGTATATGAAATCATGTATCATGTACTCATTTGATTAATTTAAATACCAAATGCGAAAGCGTTTTTACCGACACTATGTGCGCTAGACAAATGCAATTTGATTTCACCATCAGAGGGACCTCATTATTTAGTGGTATAGGTGTAAGATCAGACCTTTGAAGTAATAGCACTGGCAACAAATTAATATAATTTGGCCTCACAATCAAAGGGACCTTAGCATTTATGTAAGTAGCACTACAAGAAAAATTATGTTTGGCAACAAAAATTTTTTTATTGTCATATATTGATTATTATTGAAAAAAGTACTTTTGGAAAAAAAAAAAAAAAAAATATTTGTTGCATGAACTTTTCCCAATGACTGTTATTGCAACAACGTGTAACAACTTTTTTTTTTGTCAAAAGTACTTTTTGCAACAATAATCAATACTATGACAACAAAATTAAATTCTTTAATGATTTGCCAACAATAAAACTAAGTTGTTGCCAAATATAAAAAAATTTGTTGCGATTTCTATATTTTCTTGTAGTGATATAGTCATAGTTAGTTATCTTTTACTAATGTTAGTAAAATTATTATCTTATCTTAATTATAGTGGTGTATGATTACAACTAAATCCAGCATTTTCAACATAAATTACATATACACTCAACAAGAATACGTACACCACACATATGAAAATATTTCCTTTGACAGATCGAGGGTCAACTCCGCCTATGTGAGCTCGTTAACATTGTCGGTTTCAACTCGGATAAAGGAGGAGGGCTGCTAAGGGTTAATCTGAAACAACCTCTTTAACCCATAAAAATAGGGTTAAGGTTGCGTACAGCTTACCCTCTCCAGATTCACTTGTGAGATTATACTGAGTTTGTTGTTCTTCTTGTCGTATAGATCGAGGGTCACCGTCAGACAAATTCTTACCACAAGTTAATTAGATTGTTCAAAAATCTAGTGACCGTATAGTTTATTAACTTTGAAAAACTTAATATTATATCATGAATGGCATTGAAGAAACGGAAAAGGGCCAAAATTACCCCTGAACTTTGAAAAATAGTTTATCCATACCCTTCGTTATACTTTAGGGCCAATTATACCCTTACAGTTATACTATGGGGTCAATTATACCCTTATGTCTAACGGCTGCCACGTGGCATCATCTCAGCCCTTCAAAATTATTTTATCCTCAAATAATTTTTTACCCACTAAAATAACTCAAAACGACCCGAATTTTTTTTTTCCAGCAAAAATAATACGGAATTATTTTTCCAGAAAAAATATAAAAATAATTCCGTATTATTTTTCCTGGAAAAAAAAAATTCGGGTCGTTTTGAGTTATTTTAGTGGGTAAAAAATTATTTGAGGATAAAATAATTTTGAAGGGCTGAGATGATGCCACGTGGCAGCCGTTAGACATAAGGGTATAATTGACCCCATAGTATAACTGTAAGGGTATAATTGGCCCTAAAGTATAACGAAGGGTATGGATGAACTATTTTTCAAAGTTCAGGGGTAATTTTGGCCCTTTTCCGTTGAAGAAATGAAGAAAGTACAACCACCGATATCAAATATCTTTGTGTATAAACTATCAAGAATCTCGTTATAAATTTTTTTTTTTTTTTTTTTAAATATTATATGAAACTGATGTACATCGTACCAAAACATGTAAGCCGTTTGCACTATTTCCTTGGACGATTTCACGTTTGGCATAATATCTGCATATCTATATTAAGATTTCTTTCATCTATCAGACTCCACGTATTACATTACGAGATTCAAATTTTAAATAAGGAAATTAATGTTTTTTAAAAAAAAAAAAAACCTTTTGGCTGCTTGTACATCTATTTATAAAATACAAATTTATAATGTTTATATATTAAAGTTTGTGGTTTAGGTATCTATAGTTTAAGATGAAAAATGTACCATACAATTTGTGGTTTAGGTCTTTTTTTTTTTTTTTTTTGGGTATTCTTATGCTTTAGTATTTGAGTTGGTCAATTTTCTATCTCAATTGCCAGTAAAGATTAGTCATAAAGTTAAAAACATAGATTAAACAATTTTTTTTTGGAGCAACATACATAAGAATGCAGTAGATATTTATATCGACTCAACATTAAATGTACTGAAAGGCAGCAAATGAGATCCACCAGTTTATATGTTAAGGGTGTGCTCGGTAATTTTCTGAAAAATGTTTTTAAATTTTCTCAATTTCGGTTGGTCAAAATTTTTGGAAAAATATTTTTTTAGGAAAACAAGTTTTTTGAAAATGAGAAAAATGAGATCTCTAATGAAAGTAGGGAAAACAAGTTCCACAAATGGCATTCCACGCATATTGTCTCCTCCCAACCCCCACCCTCCCACCCCTACCCCACAACCCCCAACCCCATCCCATCCCCTACCACCATCCACCTCCACATCATATATTTGTCTAGATTATATATAAATATTTTTAGGATTATAAATTTTTACTTATCGAACACAAAAAAGTAAGTAAGAAACCTCTTATTTTTCTAAAAGACATTCTTCAAGAAATATTTTCCTTTCATACCAAACACGCCCTAAAAGTAAAACAATGCGGAAAGTCAAAGAGGTCATAAAACAGAAAGACAACAGAGGGCCCACACATATAGAAAAACTGAAATCAAGTTTTTCGGCTTTTATGGTTCTTGTATGAACAACAAAACTCATGAAAATTGACCTGGATGATCCCTGAGGAAGTATAAAACTCGTGATAGAAGAACAACTTCCCTTTTGCTGAACGGAATCAATAGAATTTTGCGGACATATAAATCATTCAACCCTCTTCAAACTCCACTCTTGAAATTATTCTGAATATGTTGTTGTATAAGCCATTCAACCAAAGTGTATTGCTTTTCTTATTCAATAGTAAAAACATAAGTTCACAAAGTAATCAGGTACAATACTTTTAAAAGCAGCTTCTATGTATTAGACAAGACGTGTGTGAGCGGAGCTAGGGGCACAAAGGGGAATTGGAATGTGAATTACTTACATTGTATATCTGATTTTAGAATTATTTATGAATATATCATAGAAGTGAAATTCACTTTGGCTTCTTCATGTATTTACTTCTTTATATTCTGAATCCCCTTAGACTAATTTACTACTATATTTCTGTTTCTCTTAGTCATTGTTTTAAAGTACAAGATATAGAGGATGTTTGGTTAAATTTATATTTAAGTTACGTTGGTTTGACTTTGACTTATTTACGTGTTTAACATATGCTAAAATGATCAGTTAAAATCATAATGTAATTCCTGTGAATAAAAGCATAACATGTTTTTATTGTTTAAAAAAAACGGGGGAATTATAACCCAATTCTAAGATAAAATCCAAAGTTAAGCTCACCAACTACAACGATTGAACATTTATTGAAATAACCTCTTACATTCTAGCAAGTCTCTCTATATATGTATTCTTTAGAATCACTTGCTCATAGCCAAAAACTAAACAAAATATGTCTTCTCTACGAAACATTTCTGTGTTTTTGACTATTTTCTTGCCTTTCTTCTTGCTATTGGCTCTCCAAACCAAAGCAAACTTCAACTCAAATCTTATTGAAAAAGCATGCACGATTAATAGACCAAATTGGGACTTTGGTTTCTGCATAACACTCCTAAATTCTGATCCAAAAATCTCATCAGCAACAACACCATTTGATTTAGCCATAGCCATTATTCAAGCTGGAAATTCACATGCATCAGAAACTCAAGACTACATAAATAAAAAGCTTAGTGAAGGAGGCACAAATCCTGTTGTTTCTTCAGCATTGAGTGTGTGTAGCAAATGGTATTGTTAGATTCTTTTTCATATGCCAAGCACGTTTAACTATTTTCCTTTTTTTTTTTTTGGGTGACAGCGAATTTTAGTGACGGAGCTAGGATTTTGAAATCATGAATTTTGAATTCTAAAAAACGCAATTTACTGGATTTTTAATCACTTACTTATACATATAAAGTGATTTTTTAGACACAAGTATGTGGTTTGAACTACCGCTACTGAATTCTACCGAACCCGTTGATAAAGCTCTTAGGCATGCCGCTAGGGACATCTGAACCCATGATTTCTTGCATAAACATGTTGAATCGTTCGACCATCTCAAACATCCCCTCACACATTTGTTTTTCATAAGCCAAACACCAAGCACGTGGAAATATTAGTGCTTATTATTTTGGTAGCAGTTTTGAACGGGGAACCTCTTGCTTGCACTAGTCTCATCTTGAATTGTATGACCACTCATTTTTCTCTAGAGCTAATATCACTTTTGGTACCTCACTTATTGAAAAATTCTGATTTTAGTCTATATGCATGATATCGAGCTAGGTACATTAAACCTTTGATTGATGCAACTTTTGATCCTTTTGTTGATAATATATTCATATATTTACCATAAATATTAATTGTTTAACTTATAACATGTTATGTTAAGTTTGTATTGTTACTCCACATTTGACGAAAATATAATTATAAAAATAGTCAACAATTAACTATAACATATTTTCTACGTGAAAGAACCAAATAGCACATTTTAAATTAAAAGAAAGTGAAACATGGTGAGGCATATATCAGAAGGACCAAAAAGAAGAATTTATCAATAATTTAAGAACGAAAAGTGCTATTATCCCTTTTTAATAGCGTAAGCTTCTAGATGAAACTTGAATATATAAGCTTAAACTTTTAGATGAGATTTTCAATCATGTGAACTTTTTTTTTTTTTGCTTTTTATAATGGCTATGAGATTTGAACTCAAAAATCTCTTGCTTGCTCTAATATATTAGTGTTGAATTGTTTGACCATCTCATCTAAAAATTTGATTTATTAGAGAAAACATACTTTGCATGTCTAATTATATTATGTCTCAACAACAGGTATGGTGGTATTCTTGGAGCATTTGTGACTGCTTTAGATGATGTTCAAGAGAAGAAGTTTCAATCAGCTAGTGATCATGTTGAATCCGCTAATAATTATGCCATGAATTGTGAAGAGGCTTTTGCTTCAAGAAATGTTCAAGATGATGCAATTTCAAAGGGTGATAATTTTGTTATGTATTTCAGTTTATCTGCTGGAGTTGTTATCAATATTCTTGGAGAAACAACTTATCATACCTCATTTTGATCTTTTGGTTATTCTCCTTTGTACTTGTGGGGCAATAAATAATATATCCAAGCTTACTTGAGTGAACAATCAAAATCTATAGGTTTCAAAACTAGTTTGATTTGATTTGTTAAATTTATATCGTATTGATCATGCTGTTTATTTATTAAGCAGGCCCAAAAACACTCAAAGCTCATAATTGTCTCCATCATTAAAACAGAAGTTAACAAACTCATTGAACGTGATTTCATTTTTATAGTTATAAGTCCCCCATGGATTTCAAGCATTGTCTGAATAAGGAAAAGTAAATGGTCAAATTCGAGTTCGTGTTAACTTCGAAATCTTAATAACGATTGCTCCAAGGATGAGTTTCCGCTTCTGATCCATGATGGATGTCATCACCGGATAGAAGCGATGTTTTAATGGATATATGTATTGCCTGGTTATAGGGGTAGATACACAGTATGGCATGTGGACGGGAATCAGTAACTTTTGTTTACACCCTATATATATTAAGAAATCTAATATATATATATATATATGACTATGAACTCAGTTGTTATTGTATATTAACTTAAAGTCGTTGTAGAAATTCATTAACTTCAAATTCTGAATCTGTGTCTGTCTAGTATAATCAAATTCAAATGACGCTCAGAGATGAGAGATGAGGAGCTTACTGCATTCAGCATTCTTTAAGGGTGCCTTTTGACTTGAATGTTAGTAAACGAGGCCATCAAAAATATGCTTGGTGATTTACGACACGAAATTTTAAGGCTAACGATTTAATTATCAAAATGTTCCTTGCAGAAACTGTTTTTTGAAATTTCGGTTTGAGGGAAAACATGTAGTGACTAGTATCATACAGATGCATCACCCTCAGATTTCTAACATGTTCAGCGCCAGCTATTAGTATCACTTAACTTCTGCAAAATCAATTGCAAGATTGGAGATTTACGACACGAAATTAACACTCAGAATCTTCAGCAGTAATGTCTAATCCCTAAAGCTCAAATTAATCACCGTCACACCTCAAATCATACCAAATGAACTCAAACAATGAACAAGTGCACCACCAAGTTAAATTTCCACCTCTCCTACAGCTCTATCGACACAATTTTAGCTTCTAAAGCATTTGCAGCGATATTGTGGCGGTCAAGCTTGGGATATAGTGGTTGAGCTGATCTTATGATAGAGGTAAAATGGTGATGGGAGAAAATAAGTAAAGATGAAGTGTGAATAGAGATCAAGATTTTTGTATGAAAATTTTGTCTGTTATTTCCGCAAGTGTCACTGGGATGAAGTGGTCTTCAAACGATGTCTTTAAAAGTGGAAAGAATTAATTGTTATGGCGGTGATTGATTTTGCTGCAACTTGCCGGCTCGGTTCTAGTACTAATTAGATGTAGATTAGAAAGAGTTTGTGCATGATATTAATTATCCCTTAAGTCAAAGTATGAGTACTCTTTGTTGAGTAGGTCCCTCCGACATGTGAGGCCCACCAGAGTTAAATAGTAAATACGAGTGGTACTGTTCACGCGTATAAAACACGGTTTACTGTTTGCTACTGTGCACGCGGTTTACTGTTCACGTGGTGTTACTGTTCACGCGTTTTTCTGAAGCTTATAAATAGAGTTCTAAGCTTCATTTGGAAGACACACCAAAATCATTTGCTATACACACCAAAATCTCAGACAATACATCTGAGTGAGAGCAAAGTGAGGTATTCCATAGACTGTAAGAAAATAGTCTGTGAAGAAAAATAGAGTGTGAGTGATATTGTAGTGAGGTGGGAAAATCAAAAGAGTGTTATTTCTTTTGAGGGTGTAGTGGTCTTAGGAGTATTTGTACTCGTTACTACACAGTGTAAAATTCCTCTATAGTGATATCAGCTGCTCCTCTTGGCCGTGGTTTTTCCCTTATTCAGAAGGGTTTCCACGTAAATCTTGGTGTCATTATTGCTGCATTTTATTCTTGTTGATTTAACCATAAGTTAGTGTTCCGCGTTTATCACTAATACCGTGAATATTATTTTTGCGGGTCTATTTTATTCCCAACAAGTGGTATCAGAGCCAAGGTTCTGTCTGAGTATGCTCTGTGGTTGCAACACAGTCTGAACTTCCACATCAGAAAAGAATTACTTTGGTCTTCGAATAAAATAGTATTTGTATTTGTGATAAACGATGGAAGCCAACACTAGTAGAATGGTTACTTCGAGTGGCGTAAATTATGCCATTTGGAAGGGCAAAATGGAAGATTTGCTCTATGTCAAGAATTTTCATCAACCTGACTTTGCAAATAAAAAGCCTGATAATAAATCAGATGAAGAGTGGAATTTATTGCATCGGCAGGATTGCGGCTCTATTAGACAGTGGTTTGCGGCTCTATTAGACAATGCTCGAAAAACTGGTAATAACAAGATGTTTCTGATAAAGCAAATGCTGGGTTTAAAATACCATGATGGTTCCGCAATGACAGATCATCTGAATACTTTTCAGGGGATCATGAACCAGTTATCTGCTCTGGGCATTAATTTTGATGAAGAAATTCAAGGCCTGTTTCTACTTGGTTCCCTACCAGATTCTTGGGAAATTATTAGAACTTCATTATCAAATTCTGCTCCGAATGGTGTGATCTCTATGGATCTTGCCAAGAGCAGTCTTTTAAATGAAGAGATGAGAAGAAAATCTCAAGGTTCCTCCTTATCAGATGTCTTGGTGATTGACACTAGGGGGAGAGGCAAGAATCGTGGTTCTCAAAATAGAGAACATCGTAGAAGCAAATCCAGAAGCAGACTTAAAGATATTGAGTGCTATCATTGCTGGAAAAAAGGGCACACAAAGAAATTTTGCTGGATTTTGAAAAAGGAGAATAGAGATAAGGAGGAAAAGAAAGAAGATGGCAATCGTGTTGCTGCTGTCACTACAGAATATCTTGTTACTGTCCTTGATGCGGATCTGATAAATATTGCTTGTGATGAGTCAAGCTGGGTTGTGGACAGTGGTGCCGCATCTCATGTGACATCAAGGAAGGAATTTTTCTCATCCTATACTCCAGGTGACTTTGAAACTTTGAGTATGGGTAATGAGACTGTATCTAGGGTGGCTGGTGTTGGAACGATTTGTTTGAAAACTAGTATTGGAACTAAACTAGTTTTAAACAATGTGAAGCATGCACCTGATGTTCGTTTGCACTTGATCTCTGTTGGTGTTTTGGATGATGAGGGATATGTCAGTACCAATGGTGCTGGAAAGTGGAAGCTTACTAAAGGTTCCATGATTGTGGCTCGTGGCGAAAAGCGTCGTGGTCTATACTGGACTACGGCCTCTACCTGTGTTGATATGGTGAATGCAATTGAGAGCAATAGCTCTTCAACGTTATAGCATAAGAGGCTTAGCCACATTAGCGAGAAATGACTAAATGTTCTGGCCAAAAAGAAATTATTGTCAAATTTCGAAAATGCTAAATTAGAAAAGTGTGAGCACTGCTTGGCTGGAAAAAAAAATAGAGTTTCTTTCAAGTCTCATCCTCCTTCAAGAAAGACAGAATTGCTTGAGTTGGTGCATTCAGATTTATGTGGTCCAATGAAGACAAGGACCTTGGGTGGTGCACTTTATTTTGCTACCTTTATTGATGATTTCTCAAGGAAACATTGGGTTAACGTCTTGAAGACTAAAGACCAAGTATTGGGTGTCTTTAAGCAGTTTCAGGCTTCAGTTGAGAGAGAAACTGGAAAGAAGCTGAAGTGTATTCGTACTGATAACGGTGGTGAATATTGTGGACCGTTTGACGAATACTGCAAGCAACAGGGTATCAGACACCAGAAGACTCCTCCTAAGACTCCTCAGCTTAATGGTTTAGCAGAGAGGATGAACAGGACTTTGATGGAAAGAGTTAGATGTTTGCTTTCTGAAGCAAAGTTGCCGAATTCCTTTTAGGGTGAGGCATTGTTGACCGTCGCACATGTTATTAATCTATCCCCTGCGGTTGCTTTGCAAAGTGATGTTCCAAACAGAGTGTGGTATGGCAAAGATGTTTCCTATGACCACTTGAAAGTGTTTGGTTGCAAAGCTTTTGTACATGTGCCTAAAGATGAGAGGTCAAAATTAACTGCCAAGACAAGGCAGTGCATCTTCATTGGTTATGGCCTTGATGAGTTTGGTTACAGGCTATATGATCCAATTGAGAAGAAGGTCGTGAGAAGCCGTGATGTTATCTTCGTGGAGGATCAAACCATTGAAGATATTAACAAAGCGGAGAAGATAAAATATTCAAGTTCTGAAGGTTTAGTTAATCTTGATCAAGTTCCTCATACAAATGCTGATGAAGTTGGTAGGCTCGATGTCGATGGTGATGCCCAGAATCATGTTCCAGCTCAGCATGTTGATGATGATAACGATGCTGCTATTGTTGAGGTAGATGCTCCTGCTCATGAAGTCGTGGATGAGTCAGATATTCCACTTAGAAGGTCTACTAGACAGCATGTTCCTTCTTCCCGTTATTCACCTAATGAGTATGTATTACTCACCGATGGGGGAGAACCTGAATGTTATGAGGAGGCCATGAAAGATGAGCACAAGGATCAATGGATTGAAGCCATGCAAGATGAGATGAAATCTCTGCATGAGAACTATACTTTTGAGTTGGTGAAATTGCCTAAGGGCATGAAAGCTTTGAAAAACAAGTGGGTGTTCAAAGTTAAAACCGAAGAACACAGCTTAAAACCCAGATACAAAGCTAGATTGGTTGTTAAGGGATTTGGTCAAAGGAAAGGTATTGACTTTGACGAAATATTTTCTCCTGTCGTGAAAATGTCCTCCATTCGGACAGCTCTTGGTTTGACTGCTAGTATTGATTTGGAGATTGAGCAGATGGATGTGAAGACTGCTTTTCTTCACGGTGACTTAGAAGAGGAGATTTATATGGAACAACCTGAGGGCTTCAAGTCAAAAGGTAAAGAAAATCTTGTATGCAAACTCAAGAAGAGTCTATATAGATTGAAGCAAGCTCCCAGACAGTGGTACAAGAAGTTTGAGTCTGTTATGGAGGAGCAAGGCTACAAGAAGACTTCTTCAGATCATTGTGTGTTTGTACAAATATTTTCTGATGATGACTTTATCATCCTTCTGCTATATGTGGATGATATGTTGATTGTAGGCAAGAATGCTTCCAGGATTGACGAGTTGAAGAAACAGTTGAGTAAGTCTTTTGCAATGAAAGACTTGGGTCATGCTAAGCAGATTTTGGGCATGAGAATTATTCGTTCAAGAGATGAAAGGAAGCTTTATTTGTCACAGAAAAAGTACATAGAACGTGTACTAGAACGCTTCAATATGAAGAGTGCTAAGTGGGTTAGCACACCTCTTCCTGGTCATCTGAAATTGAGCAAAAAAATGTGTCCTACAACAAAGGAGGAAAAAGAGAGAATGGCCAAGATTCCTTATTCCTCTACCGTCGGAAGTTTGATGTATGCAATGGTATGCACTCGACCAGATATTGCTCATGCAGTCGGTGTTGTTAGCAGATTTCTCGAAAATCCAGGGAAAGAGCATTGGGAAGCTGTGAAGTGGATACTCAGGTATGTAAGAGGAAGCTCAGATGAATGTTTGTGTTTTGGAGGATCAAATCCAATTTTGAAGGGCTATACAGATTCTGATATGGCAGGTGACCTTGATAACACAAAATCCACTACTGGATATTTGTTTGCTTTTTCAGGGGGAACTATATCATGGCAGTCGAAGTTGCAGAAGTGTGTTGCATTGTTTACAACTGAAGCGGAGTATATTGCGGCTACTGAAGCTGGCAAAGAGATGATATGGATCAAGAGATTCCTTCAAGAACTTGGATTGCAGCAAATAGAGTATGTTATCTATTGTGACAGTCAGAGTGCAATAGACTTAAGCAAGAACTCCATGTACCATGCAAGAACCAAGCATATTGATGTCGGATATCACTGAATTCGTGATGCTACGGAGACAAAAAGATTCCAGTTGAAGAAGATCCACACAGATGGAAATGCAGCTGATATGATGACAAAGGCGGTCTCAAGGCAAAAGCTTGAAGTTTGTTCCAAGCTAGCTGGTATGAGCTCTTGGTGATTCACAAGAACATTCTTCCCCATGTCGTCGGGGGGGGGGGGGGGGGGGGGGAGAATTGTTGAGTAGGTCCCTCCGACATGTGAGGCCCACCAGAGTTAAATAGTAAATACGCGTGGTACTGTTCACGCGTATAAAACACGGTTTACTGTTTGCTACTGTTCACGCGGTTTACTGTTCACGCGGTGTTACTGTTCACGCGTTTTTCTGAAGCTTATAAATAGAGTTCTAAGCTTCATTTGGAAGACACACCAAAATCATTTGCTATACACACCAAAATCTCAGACAATACATCTGAGTGAGAGCAAAGTGAGGTATTCCATAGACTGTAAGAAAATAGTCTGTGAAGAAAAATAGAGTGTGAGTGATATTGTAGTGAGGTGGGAAAATCAAAAGAGTGTTATTTCTTTTGAGGGTGTAGTGATCTTAGGAGTATTTGTACTCGTTACTACACAGTGTAAAATTCCTCTATAGTGATATCAGCTGCTCCTCTTGGCCGTGATTTTTCCCTTATTCAGAAGGATTTCCACGTAAAATCTTGGTGTCATTATTGCTGCATTTTATTCTTGCTGATTTAACCATAAGTTAGTGTTCCGCATTTATCACTAATACCGTGAATATTATTTTTGCGGGTCTATTTTATTCCCAACACTCTTGAAATATGGATAAGTCTTAATTATTTGTTTTTGGATAAGAAATCGTAAATTTGCTTGTATCCAAAGCTTATTTACGTGGCTGATAATTAAGATCCCAAAATGAATAAAAATATCTGATGAAGCAGTTTAGATGATTAAGTTGTGCTACATGCAAGTTTGATATGTTTATACTACATGTTTTTGTATCCTTTGAAGATACTAACATAATAATTTGGTCCAATTAAAGTAGGGAAAAGGGTAAAAAATATCCCTCTACTTTGGTAAAAGGGCTAAAAATATCCTCCATTACAAATTTGGGTCAAAAATATCCCGCCCGTCATTAAAGTTTTCAAATATATCCTTGTCTTAATGGAAATCCCCAAAATAATCCGATTTTATTTTTAAACCCACTCCATTTAAATCCGACCCAACTAAGTTAACAACTTATATGGGTTACTCGCTCTTGTACCTATTTGCTTCAGATGTAGGACTTGGGAACAACTTAGTCGCATATGGGTTTTTTATGTAATTGACTCGGGTTTAAATGGAGCAGGTTTAAAAATGAAATCGGGTTATTGTGAGGGATTTGGGAATTTCTGTTAAGATATGGGTATATTTGAAAACTTTAATGATAAGAGGGGTATTTTTTATCCAAATTTGTAATGGAAGATATGTTTAGCCCCTTTCTCAAGTATACACATCAATACTTACGGCGTTAACTATACACTTCGTTATCGTCGCCAGTGCATATTTCAAGCCGTTCAATGTCACCTACGATCACCGTGCTCACATAATCGGAGGTAAACACCGAATATATGTATCTTTGCGGGCTGTGGGAGCCGGGATATTCATTAAGGAGATTTCAAAATATAAAAAATTAAACATACGAAGAAGCCAAAAGAGGTTCAACATCTATTATATTCACATAAAAAATACTTTTAATTATATATAAATAATATTTTTTTCGGCCGAAGGGGCATATGTGGCTCGGCCCCTGTCTGCCGGCATTCACTATCCACTCGCTACTCCCAAGGTTATAATGGACCTTTCACTTAGAGGCGGACCCAGAATTTTGACGCAGAGGGGGCACCATTGACCACTGCATTAATATAAATATGTCACCTATTGTGTCAAAGTTTGGTGTGCAACTCTTTGAAAACTTAATAATTATGTTAAGTTATTGGTAAAGTAGTAATATAAAGTACAAACGTCAAATTTGGAAGAAAGAAAATAGGTTTAGAACGGAAACAAAACAAACTAAACAAAAAAATAAAGATGATGCAAGCGAGACTCGAACCTAGGTATCATATAAGGATCAAAGAGACATAACAACTAAATGCAGCAAAGTAATGAATATCGCTTAGGGGTCCTTTTGAATGCATATATGTATATACACTATATATGTATAGGTATTCCCGAGGTTAGGGCGGACATGTGACCCCCTCCTAATAGGGTGGGTCCGCCCCCGCTTTCACTTTTACTAATTGCAAATCATGTTCGTAAAATTATGTTGTTTTCATTTCTTAATGACTGATTTTTTTTGAAGTTTTTTTGCCTTTTAATTTACTTCTATTTGATTGGATACGACAAGAAAATAAAATATTTTTGCCGCATAAGTTATACCTAGCACGATAGCTCAATAAAATTGATAACTTTTGCGCATAAATTTTGTGAGCAATAGAATTTTAATATGACGGCCACCGTTAAGTTCCATTGCGCACTAATTTTGTGCGCAATAGGGATTAGTTTTATTTTCCTCACACTTTGTATAATTTTAAAGTTTTGAAATTCACCTTTTTTTCATACTTTGATCAAAGATTAGTCATGTCCCAAAACTTCATAATATCAATATTTTAAATAGAATCTGATATCTTTTTCTACGATTAATAATGTAGGCTCAATACATCAAGTATGCCTAAACGTTTGGACTATCGTTTTAGGGGTTGTAAAGTGCCCCGAAATAAGTTTTGTTTGGAAACTTGTTATCGTTAGGTTTAAGTATTATATTTTATAAGGTTTTGATTCAAGCGTTTTATTATTTAGTCAAGGCAGTACTTTATTTCCAATATATCGAGATTTTTTTCATAATTAATTTAGGATGTTGAGCTAGTTATTAATAAACGATAATAAAGACTAACATAACTAATTATCATTAAAAAAATAATAACAAAAAAATATAATATTAACATCGAATGTACTCATACGGCGTTTGGTGTCTGCGTTAGGACTTCAACTAATTCGAATTCGCCTGTATAAGGCATTAATGCAGAAATCACTCTCTCCAAAAAAAAAAAAAAAAATCAACCCAAATCCGAAATCTCTAATTAAAAATGGAGAGATCCATCTATCCTTCGACGGCCTTAGTGGTACTTGTTGCGTGGACTTGAGAATGAGTGTAGGGAAGTTAACAGATTTTAGGAAGCATTATTGCATAAACACTAAATGGGATGTATACATTTAGTAAATCAAAGAGCTCCCTATAATATAGGAATTTTCTAAATTCCATGGTAGATTATTATCTATATAGTTTTAAATTATTATTTTAATTCCAATCGTTTTTCACCTTTTACCTCTCACTTGTGGATGATGGATTATATTACTAAATTTTCGCCAAGCATTTTGCGCAACTTCTGTATTATATGACATGAAGGTTCGACTTCAGAAAATGTTTAAAGATTTTAAATTTTTTATATAAAATAAGTTAATGAATGAACAGTGACAGAATTATTATGTGACGAATATTATGCTAGTAGGGCAGTGCGGGGTACATTTTATGACTATTATATTTTTTGGGTATTATTTTCTTAATGATAATTAGTTATGTTAGTCTTGATTATCGTTTACTAATAACTTGTGCGACATCCTAAATTAATTATGATTTTTTTTTGACATATTCGAAATAAAGTAATGCCTTGATTAAATAATAAAACGCTTAAATCAAAACCTTATAAAATAAAATACTTAAACCTAACGATAACAAGTTTCCAAAGAAAACTTACTTCGGGGAACTTTACAACCCTTAAAACGATGATCCAAACGTTTAGGTACACTTGATGTAGTGAACCCATATCATTGTTCGCAGAAAAAGATACAGAAAAGGCTCAAATATGCCATCGAACTATCGGAAATGACTCATTTATACCACTACTCAATAGTTTGACTCATTTATGTCATTGAACTATCGAAAATGACTCATTTATGCCACTCATCAATCAGTGGCGGAGCCAGGATTTTCGCTAAGGAAAAATATGAAAAAGTAAATATATGAAGAAGCCAAAGGGGTTTCATCATCTACTATATATACATAAAAATAATTTTAACCATGTATAAACAGTGTTTTTTTTCCGCCGAAGGGGATTCGAACCCCCCTCAGCACTATGTGGTTCCGCCCCTGTCATCAATAGTTTGGCTCATTTGCGCCATCGCCCGTTACTAAAATGACTCATTCATGCCATTTTTCATTAACGTCAGTTTTACAATATCAGATATGATACGTGACATCCAACTAGATTATGGTTTTGGGTGAGGCGGGTGTATGAGTCGAATTTTTTAATTAATTTAGGATTTAAAATTAGGTTGGTTTAATTAAACGACGTAGACCTCTAATTGGAGGCCACGTGTCATATATGATATTATAAAATCGACATTAATAAAAAATGGCGTGAAAGAGTCATTTTGGTAACAGATGATGGCATAAATGAGCTATTTCCGATAAGTCGATGGTATTAATGAGCCAAACTATTGACAAGTGGCATAAATGAGCCATTTTCGATAGTTCGATGGCATTAATGAGCCACGCTATTGACGAGTGGCATAAATGAGCCATTTTCAATAGTTCGATGACATATTTGAGCCTTTTTCTAAAAAGATATCAGGTTCTATATAAAAAATATTGATATTTTGGAGTTTTGAGACATGATTAATCTTGACTCAAAGTATGAAAAAAACGTGAATTTCAAAACTTTAAAATTATATAAAGTATGGGAAAATAAAACAAACCCCTATTGTGCACAAAATTAGTGTGCAATAGGACTTTATGGTGGCCGTTACAGTTAAGTCCTATTGCGCACAAAATTTGCTAACAAAAGGTACTAATGTTTCTTTTTCTTTTTTGCCGGTTACTTATGTTACAAAGACCCAAATGTGGGTCATTTAAGTTGTCACTCCAATAAAATTAATGGCCTAAAGTCAAACTTTCATGTTAAAAGGAGGGAGCAGCGGCCAAATGTGTAACTTTGGCAATCACTCCACTGATCCTACAAGTATATATAAATAGAAAAAAAAAAATTGCTTTGCTTATCTATTCTCATTAGAGACAAAAACTATCAAAACATCATTTGTGCCCAAATACTTTTACTTTGCTTGAGAAAGAAAGTGAAAGTTAAAAAAAGAGTTAGATAACAAAGATTTGGGTCATTAAATTTATTTAATATCTTGAGGTAGAGATAGGAAAGCTATTTGCAGCCTAATAGGTGTTTACATTTTCCACATTCTAAGGCTTGAGAAAGCTTAGTAATGATATTTATCAATTTGATTTAGAGACTTTTGATAAAATTACGTAACCCATGGTTAATCGCATCTAGACATTTAAAGAGGTTGAATTGATACCTATTTGCATTACTTTCCATTGGAACCGCATCCTTAGTCCCTTTACCAATAGTTCACATTTTATAACAACACCTAGCTATTAATGAAAAAACTTCTAACCAATTACTATTATATTCTTCATTCACTTGAAATATGTAATAGTCGAGCGTTACACTTAGCAAGTATATTTATTCATTGTATTCTTTATGGGATTCGACCCCAATCTTGTTGAGTTCTATATTTGACAACGACCGCTTACTCCTAATATTAAATGTGTAATTTGAGCGTATCACCTCTCTACCTCTACTAGGCAGGAATAAGGTTCTCCGAACTCCACTTGTGGAATTAACCATTGTTATGTTGTTGTTGCGTTGCCATATATTATGGTTTGTGGTTTAGGTGTTTATGGTTTAAGATTAAAAATGTACCATATAATTTAGTGTTTAAGATGTAACATTAAGAATAATAGAGCACGCATTTTGACTTCATAATTCAGAATAATAGAGCACGCATTTTGACTTCATAATTCAATCTTTGGGACTTAATAAGGACATTGATTAAATACTTTTTTGGAGAAACATACACAAGAATGCAGTAGATATATATATCGTGACTCAACATGAAAATGTATTTCAAAAAGTTGAAAATGAGATCCACAAGTTTTAAAAGAAAAACAAGACAATGCAGAAAATCAAAGAGGTTTGAAAACAGAAAGACAAAAGCGGGCCCACATATATAGAAAAACTGAAATCAAGTTTTTTTGGCTTTTATGACTCATGTATGAACAACAAAACTCATGCAGATTGACCTAGATGATCCCTAAGGAGGTATAAAACTCGTGATAGAAGAACAACTTCCCTTTAGCTGAACGCAATCAATAGAATTTTGCGGAAATATAAGTAGGCGTTTGGCCATGAAAACCAAATAATTTTCACTTTATTTGGAATTTTGAACTTCAAGTTGAAGATGGAGTTGTGTTTGGTTATTGTTTTTGTAAAGAATATTTGGTTGTTTGAATATATTGAAAGTGAAAAAAAGTGAAAATAAGATTTTAGATGTTGTATTTGAAATTTTTATGGCCAAAACGCTGATTTTCAAATAAAATGAAGAAATTCTCATAGCCAAACGGGTCCTCATTTACCAAAGTGTACTAGGTTTCTTGCTCAATAGTAAAAACGTATGTTCACAGAGCAATTAGGTACAATATTTTTAAAAGCGGCTTCTTCATATTAGAAAAGAATGTGTGTCGTACATGTGCGCGCATGCATATGAGCGGAGCTATGGGCACAAAGTAGTTGGAATGTGAATTACATTGTATATATAGGGTTAAAATTATTATGAATATATCATAGATGTTAAATTCACTTGACTTCTTCATGTTTATTTTATATATTTTGAATCCTCTGAATGAAAATTATTGCTTCACTACTCTCTTAAGACTAATTTGCTACTCATTTATATTTTTTCTCTATGTCGTTTTTCTAGTACTACAGGGCAGAGGATGTGGTTAAGTTTATTAGTTGGTTTGACTTTAATTTATTTATGTGTTTAATATATGCTAAAATGATCAGTTAAAAATCATAATGTAATTCCTGTGAAAAATGCATAACATGCTTTTATGATCAGTTATTAAAAATCATAATGTAATTCCTGTGAAAAATTCATAACATGCTTTTATTTTTTAAAATATATTCTGATTCTAAGATGAGGTCCAAAATTAAGCTCACCAATTACAACGATTGAATATTTATTGAAAGAACCTCTTATATTCTAGCAAGTCTCTATATATAGTCTTTCAGAATCACTTGCTCATAGCCAAAAACCAAAACAAAATATGTCTTCTCTAAGAAACATTTTTGTTATTTTCACCTTTTTCTTGCCTTCCTTCTTGCTTTTGGCTTCCAAAACCACAGCAAACTTCAACTCAAATCTTATTGAAAAAGCATGCACAATTAATAGACCAAATTGGGACTTTGATTTCTGCATAAAACTCCTAAATTCTGATCCAAAAATATCATCAGCAACAAGTCCATTTGATTTAGCCATAGCCATTGTTCAGGCAGGAAATTCCCATGCATCAGAAACTCAAGACTACATAAATCAAAAGCTTAGTGAAGGAGGCACAAATACGGTTGTTTCTTCAGCTTTGAGTGTGTGCAGCAAATGGTACGTTGTTTATTTTTCATGTGTCAAACACGTTCAAATATTTTTCTTTTGGGTGCCAGTGAGATTTAGTCGCGGAGCTAGAATTTTGAGTTCATGAATTCAGAATTTTAAGAAAATGAAGTTCACTAGGTTTTTGATAATTTCTTTATACATATGAAGTGAAATTTTTAAATAAACATACGGGATTTGAGCTAAAATTATCGAGTTCTGCCAAATCCATTGACGAAGCTCGATCCCTGTTGCTGGTGATATCTGAACCCATGATTTCTTGCATAAACGTGTTGACAAGTGTGACCACCTCACCCCCTCACACATTTGTTTTTTTTTCATAAGCCAAACACCAAGCACGTGGAAATATTAGTGCTTATTATTTTGGTGGCGATGAAATTTGAACGTGGAACCTCTTGCATCTTGAATTGTGTGATCATATTTCATTTTTACTAGAGCTAATGTATACTTAATACTTTTGGTGCCTTACTTATTGATAAATTCCTATTTTAGTCCCTATGATATCGAACTAGACAAATTAAACCTTCAATTAATTGATGCAACTTTTGATCCCTTTGCTTGGTAACATATTCACAAATTTACCATAGTTATTAATTGTTTCACCACTTAATTACTCATGACATGTTATGTTAAGTTTGTACTATTACTCCATATTTAACGGTAAAATAGCTCTACAAATGGTCAACTATGACATTTTTCTACGTGAAAAGATAAAAACACACACACATATTTTCTACGTGAAAAGATTAAAAAAAACACATTTTAAACAATAGAAAGTAAAATATGCATGGTGACATATATTAGAAGGACCTTTTTTTTTTTTACCAATAATTTAGGGACAAAAAGTGTTATTATCCCTTTCTAATAGCATAAGCTTTTAGATGAAACTTGAATATGTAAGCTTAAACTTTTAGATGAGATTTCCTAAACCTTTTTTTTTTTTTTTTTTGCTTTTTGTAATGGCTATGAGACTTGAATTCAAAAATCTCTTACTTGGCTCTATATACTACTTAATTATATTATGTCTCTAACAACAGGTATGGTGGTGTTCTTGGAGCATTTATCACTGCTTTAGATAATGTTCAAGATCAGAAGACGTTTCAATCAGCGAAAGATCACGTTGAATCAGCTAATGATTATGCCATGAATTGTGAAGAGACTTTTGCTTCAAGAGATGTTCAAGATGATGAAATTTCAAAGGGTGATAATCTTGTTATGTATTTCAGTTTATCTGCTGGAGCTGTTATCAATGTTCCTGGAGATAAAACAATTCAGCATTTTGATCTTTTTTGTTGTTCTTTTTTATAAGTATTTATGGGGCAATAAATAATGTATCCTAGCTTATTTAAAAGGGATAATTTCAATAATATACGATCTGACATAAAATACTATATTCACATAGCCATATTTTGCATAGCCAACTTTCTTTTGCAACAATGTTTATATACATGATACACAATATTATACATTTACTGTAAATAATATATAAACCTTGTATAAAAGCGTATAATAATGTTTAAAAAGGCCATTTCGGGTAATATTAAAAATATCAGCTATTTCGGATATATATTTTCTCCAAATAGACATAGAGTGCTATTTTCTCCATTCAAAATAGGGGATTTTACATAAATGACTACATTTTGGGGTTTTAGAATTTTCCATAGCTACATTTTCAATATTTACATGACCATAGCTACTTTTTTTTTTTCGCTGTATTCGTTTATTTTTCGCTGTATACATTTTTTTTTCACTGTATTCATGAATACAATGATTTTTTTTTGTTTCACTATATTCATGAAATGACCATGTATTCATAAACGGGCTCGTTGTATTCATGAATACATCAAATAAAACTGAATAAATAAAAACATAGATACTCTAAAAATTAACAAATACACCCTGAAAAAATGAATACAATCTAAAATATTAACAAAAAAAGTGAATACAATCGTCTTATTCATGAATACAGCAACACCAACCACTAGTTCGGCCAGATCTGGCGGAAATTTCACAACATCAATAACACTTATACTATCAAATACACCCTGAAAAAATGAATACAATCGAAAAATTTAACGAAAAAAGCTCAAAAAAGTGAATAAAATTGCCGTATTTGTGAATACAATAACTTCCGCCCAGATCTGACTATTTCCGTCTAGATTTGACACCGACGCCACCAGATCTAAGAAAACATCGTTGTCACCAACAACCGCCATTACAACTCCGCCATTAAAACGAAATCGAAGCTTTTTTGTCTACATATCGTAGAGATAGCACGGACCATAGAACTGGCATTGGAAGGGGGAAATGGACAATAAAAACGTGATTAAATAATAAAATTCCACAGAAGAAACTCAAAAAATGCACCAAATTAAACCACATCAACAGGCTCAATGAAAACAAAATGAAGAATGAGCTTATTTTTATACCGTATAGTAGCTATAGCACGAACGAACTATGATTTGAAAGGGAAAGTGAGGTGAGAGAGAAATGGAGGTGAGAAGGTTTACGGGTGAGAGAAAATGGACATGAGAGAAAAAATAAGGGTGAGAGATGGGTATTCTTTTTCTTTTTACTGTATTTTATGTAATAGTTATTAAGTGTCATTAAGATACAACTATTAGTTATGAGATGTAATTAATTGAAACTATAACTACTAAATATAATTAGATAGTAATAGTTAGTTACGTCCCGTAATTATCCCTTTAAAATATAATCAAATCTACGTGTTTCAAAACTAGTTTGATTTGAGTTTGGTAATCTATACGTATTGTGCTGATCACAATGTTAAGCAGGCCCAAAAACGCTTGAAGTCCATTATTGGTCTTCATGATTAAAATTAAAGTTAACAAACTCATTGAAGGTGATTTCGTTTATGAAGTTATATAGGAGTAAAATTTTACGTGGATCTAGGGGTATCAAGTGGGCCGGGCAGGGCCATTTAAATGTGGGCCACAAGGGGCCGGGCCGGGCCGGGCCGTAAGTTAAGTGGGCCGGACTGGGGGCCGGGCTTGGAGAGGGAAAGGGTGTCCGGCCCAGCCCACCTCGGATAGGGGCTACACGTCGGGCTAACCGGGCTCGTTAGTGGGCCGGGCTGGGTTTTAGTTAGTGGGCCGGGCCAAGTTTTAGTTAGTGGGCCGGACCGGGTTTTAGTTAGTGGGCCGAGCCGGATTTTAATTATTTTAAAAAAAAATTCTAATGCTAAAATTTATTAAGTTTAATACTTTAAAATCTAGTTGTTGTCAACTTTATTTTAACCTTCAAGTTCCTTAAATTATACTTTGGCCCTATTTTCAAACTATAAATACCATTCATTCTTCTCCATATTATCTCACAATTCCCTACTCTCCTCTTTCTCTAAATTTCCTACTCATCTAAATGGGAACTAAATGGGAACAATGCACATGAGTTTTGATACTAAACCAAAGTTCTTAATTTAATTATCTCATCTGATCCTAAGTCCTAATGTCATGTGCAGATTGTCACGTCTCCATCATCGGTGGAGACATTTCAATATGCTAAAAAATATTTAATTATTATTATATATAATATATTTGAAACTAATAAGATTATATTAATATATTATTATATATATAACTAATAGTTTATATTATTATATAGTATACTGTATAACCTATTGAAATATTTTTGAACTTGTGTAAGCCAACAGCAAGATAGTAACTTAAAAGGGGTATTTGATTTATTTCACGCATCAGCAATTTCAGAGGTAAATTATTTTTCATTTAGTAGCAATTAAATATTAACGAATTCGATTCCTCTTCATTTTTATTGTCTCCATTTTTCTCAAGTTCTTACTTGAATAAGAGACACATTACATGAGTTAAAATTAATGGTTAAGTTTTAATTAACTAAAGTAAGATTCTAACTATGGTTTGAATAATTAATAAATATTTCATATATTTGCTTCCAAAATTTTAAGAATCCCACAATTATAGCTACAACTATTTTATTGGGATACAATGTTTTTAAAATACTTATTATTAGTAATAAATGTAATACTTATCTTTTTTTTTTTAATTTGAAGTGGGTCGGGCTGGGCCGGGCCGGTGCCCCGATGGGCCATCACCCGGGCTTATGGTGGGGCGGGCTGGTGGGCTGTCCACCTTGTCCGGCCCAGCCCCCTAATAAAACCCACCTATTCCAGCCCCTTACACCTATTAGTGGGCTTGGGCCGGGCCGGTGGTGGGCCGGGTTCGAGCTGGCCCGGCCCACTTGACACCCTTACGGGTGGATCTCAAACATTGTCAATATGGTCAAATTTGAGTTCGTATTGACTTCAGGGATCTCAATAACATTAGTTCCAAAGATGGTGCCATCATTGGAAGGAGGCAATATTTTTGTGGAGGCATGATCCGGCAAGAGTGAAGCCAGCCTTAAAGTCACGTATTCAACAAAATTTAGTAGTTTTGCTTCAACCTCCATAACTATATTAATGTTTTTAATACGTGTTATAAGTAATTTATACATAACTCATTAAGTAAAAAAATTACGATTTAGAATCAATAAACTAAAAGTATTGTCAAAATTTAGGAGAGACTAGGGGGATCCACTCCACATATATAATAAGTGCAACTCTGACTGCTTCATAGTGTAACTTTTTTTTAGAAAAGTTATCTTATAATGTAATTGCACAGCGTAATTACTATAAATTCTCACCTTTCTTTGAAAATTAAAAAGTGTAATTGCTCCATTTCAATTACACTAGAGCCCATGCTGATCAAATTATTAATTGGCGAAACAAACATGTCACATTGTAATCACTTAATTAAATAAAAACCAGTTCTTAAATGATTTTCCAAACATGTTCTAAGTGATATCTTCTTATTAATTTATTAAATTGTTTAATTTAGTGGAAAAGTTTAAGTTAAAGGCCTACTAGCTGCAATCAACTTGTCGGCCAGGCTCGAGTATCCATAATTACGATGAAATTTAGAAAGAGTTATATTGTGGCCGTCAAGGTGGGGATTATAATGGTTGAGGTGATCTTATGATAAAGGTAAAATGGTGATGGAGGAAAATAGTAAAGATGAAGGTGTGAGTAGAGATCGTTTGAATGTAGTGATTTGTGTGTGAAATTAAACTTTTGTATGTTCTGTCCGCAAGTGTCACTGGGATGAAGTTGTGATGGAGTGGTCTTTAATAATGTTTTTAAAAGTGGAAAGAATCAATTGTTATGGTGGTAATTGATTTTGCTACAAGGAAATTGCCGGATTAGAAGTAAATTAAAAGAGGTTGTGCATGATATCGATTATCCATTAAATCAGAGTATGAGCACTATGAAATATGAATAAGTCATAATTTGTTTAGGATAAGAAATCCTAATTTTGCTTATATCCAAAGCTTATTTACGTGGCTGATAATTAAGATCCCAAAATGAACAACAATTATACGATGAAGTACGATAGATGATCAAGTTAGTTGTGCTATATGCAAGATTCATGTGTTTAGTCTACCTCTTTTTTCTTTCCTTTGAAGATTACACAATAATTTGATCCAATTAAAGAAAGAGTGATATAGACCAGAAACCAACCCAAATAAGTCCAAGGTATTAATATGTAAGACCTTTTCAACCAGTTTCCAAATTCCTCTTCCTCAAATACCATGACCTTATTGCTCCAATTTTTCATTATTCAAAAAATTCAATAAGAGAGTAGATAGTCTCTTACCTAAGTATTACTATTAATCTTGGGCTACGTCTTTTTAAATACTCAGTGGCAAATTTAAAAAACTAATGAGTGCAAATTTGGCACAATTCAGTTTTTCGGTATCAAATTACATTAAAACATATACTTGGACGAAAATTATTCATGTTCAAGGGAAATCAATTGAAACCCCCTTTCATCCAAAATTTACACTACTAGATAGTTCATCAAACAAGTCTGAATTGACGGAGTTATTCGTTACATGTGCTTAGTAGGTATTACATTAAATTAGTTGAAGTGTGCGCAAACTGTCACGAATACCATATTATAGAAAAACATACACTACGTATATAAATTAATTTTTTAGTGATGTTGACTTTTTGACTTGTTTATCTTTTAAAAAAAAAATCCTCTTTTGGATAAAACGTTACCATGACAGTAACGTTGCACCCTCACCGCACGCAACCACTCCCAGGCCCTACACGTATATGTAAACCGAAACCAATTTTGCTAAACTCATTATCCATTTTCATTTGAGACAAACTTATCACAGCAAAAAAACGAAAATGGTAGTACCTGTGATGAATAAAAACATGTTATTTTCACTTTTTAATGATTGAATTTTGTTAAAAGTATTTCCTTAGGTTAATTTACTGCTATTTGATTGGTTTGACAACAAAAAAAAAAAGTTATCGCATAAGTTATGTCACGGGCCGCCTCCTTCATAGTGTCATTGGTACACTAATGGCCCGTGCGGCGCCCGTAGTCCAGGCGGACTGCGAGCCAGCCTAATGATAGTCCCAGGACCCATGGCACGACGTTGTGTCCATGGCTTTGGAGGCTTAGCTTCAGCAGTGCTTCTGGGTCGATGTCAAGGCCTTAACCTTGCCTTGCTCGTATGCCCCTGTGGCATATTTCATATGTTGGGTCTTCGCCTGCACACATACCTGGGGTTGGCTACGGACATGACAGTCCCTCGCCTGGTGCTGAGCGTCGTTGGTGCGCGCACAGCCCAATCCTCAGGCTTGACACTGGTCTGGTGCCTGTGTACCTGGGCGGTGCGACGCCTGAGTAGGACAACTCCTGAATCCTTGGCTAGTGTCATGTGTGTCCTTAGTAGTATGCCTATGATGAGGCTTTGCCAAATGTAGCCCTCGCGAAATACTTCCATCTTGCATGGTGCAGCGTCGCCCCACGACTGCACGTCTAGGCCAACGGACCCTTGCTCGCTAGGCTGAACCTGAGCCAAGCTCACAAGTTAACACACGAGGCTCTTAGGAGAAGTGCCTCGAGTGTTCAATCGGCACGAAGGGCTTTCTCATTCTCAAGGATAGCCCGCAGGGCATGGTCGGTCCATACGTCAAGCCTCCGGGTCTTGTTGGGCGCCTAACGCTGGCCTGTGGCCAAGCGCCGCCCATAGAGTTGCGTAACTCGTATGGGTACCTAGGACCCTTTGGGGATGCCTAGGCAGGCCCTTGAGGTTGGCCCCCAAGGATGCTCACTTGGTGCGGCTTGATGGTGGCACGCACGGGGGAGGCTGGCTGAGTTGAGACACCTGTACCCCCCTTATATATGCTTTAAAAATAAAAGCCCAAGTTTTAGCACTGGACATGATTCTGCCCGAGAATCATACTTGGCCTTTCTCAATGATCCGAACTCCAAATGAGGTGCCGTCTGTTCCTAACTCTTTCTCTTGACTTCCTTCACTCCTCCATTAAGTTTGATCTCATCCCCATGCTCGTGGAACGAGATATGGCCTTAGGGACCTTTGACACTGACACTGCTCCTTGGCTAAGTCAAGCCCTTAGGTAAATGATGTTCGAATGACGCCAAACTTGGTAAGCACATTCAATAACATCCTAGGAAGGGTATGTTCACCCGAAATCCCAAGATTCCATCCATAGCTCGAAAATGCTCGGGATTGACACTCAGGCTCGCACGAGGTCGCTCGTGCGTTGACAACCCGTGGGCTCGTCCCGGATACTTGTGGAACTTCCTTGCTACTCTTAGGATATGCAATGGAGCATATCTATGAAGATTGTAGGCTCCCGTCCGTCGGCACCCATGTTGGTGCACGTCGCCTGCGCGGCTGACACTGCCTGTGCGGCTGGCACTGCCTGTGGGCTGGCACTGCCTGTGCAGCTGACACTCGTTTGGCCCGCTCAGGGCGCGCGAGGTTACGGGCGCCAAGGCACAATGAAGGCAGCCCGTAACAGTTATATGTGGGGTGACTCAATAAAATTAGTAATTTAAAACCAAATTTTCATACAGTAATTTGAGACCGAGAGCAGCGACCAAATATGTAACTTTAGCAACCACTCCACTGGTCCTACACGTATACATTTTTTTTGCGCGGATTGCCCTTCTTTTGGGGTGGTCTTTAAATTTTGCCCCTTATATTTGTAGTCTTTAAATTTTGCCCCCCATATTGCTGATCTTTAATTTTTGCCCTTCGCGTTGCACTCCTGAGCTTCGCGCAGAAATCATGAGGTTCTGGGTTTGAACTCACGCTCAAGCATAAATTAAAAAAAAAATCACAAGGCAAGATTTGGGTCGCCTGTATGCCGGACCCGGCATACACTTGTTAAAAATAAAATGCCAGAGCCGACATACTCATGCCTTATGGGCAGACTTGACATAAGTATACCGGGTCCGATATAACTTTGGTTATTCCTTAACAAGTGTATGCCGGATCCGGCATACTTATGGGTAGACTTTTAGTTATGTTTTAACTAAAAGTTTTTTCCTAGTTATGCCTTATGAGGTAGACATAACTAAAAGTATGCCCTATAAGGCATAATTTTCCTTAAGACATAGACTTTGCCTTATAAAGTTATGCCTTATGGGCATACTTTTAGTTAAGGCATAACTAAAAGTATGCCCCTGAGGCGAAACTTTTCCTTAAGGTATAAACTTTGTCTTATAAGGCGGAACTTATAGTTATGCCGGATCTGACATAACTTTAGTTATTACCTAACAAAAATTCCGCCTTATGGGACATACTTTTAGTTATATCTTATGAGGCACACTTTTAGTTAAGACATAACTAAAAGTTTACCTTGAAAAGTAAAATAAAAATAAAAATATACGTCTCAAGGAAAAGTCTGCCCCCATCGGCAGGCTTTTGATTAAACATAACTGAAATTCTACCGGTGGGGGCATAGCGAAATTCAAACTCTGCCTTGTAATTTTTTTAAATTTTTTTAACTGAGTGGGGGTTCGAACCTGGAACTCATGAGTTTTAGCCGAAGGGTGAAATTTAAAGATTATAAATATGAGACGCAAAATTTAAAGACCACCCCAAAAGAAGAATTGCTCACACGTATATATATATATATAAAAAGAAAAGAGAAATTAGCAGGAATGTCCTTAGCTGAGGGCGGTCTTTAATTTTTTTCCCTCGTATTGGCGGTCTTTAATTTATATCCTTTGCTAAAACATTATAAAAAATTCTCAAGGTAAAATTTGAATTCAGGAACCAAACATCTCCCTTGTAAAAAATTTCTTTTTCTTATTGAGTTGGGATTCGAACGCAAAATCTCATATATTAGGCACAAAGACCACTGATTTGAAGTTCAAAAATAAAAATTGAAGACCATACCAAATGAAGGTCAATCCGCCCCCCCCCCCCTCCCCCGGCCCAAAAAAAAAAAAAAAAAAAGTTAAGGAAACAGTTTTACTTTACTCTTAATTAATCCATTTTCATTTTGAGACAGAACTATCAGAAAATGGCAGTACCTGTGATGAGTAGAAAAAAGGGTCTAATCAGTCTACCGTCAGTACTAACGGCGTTAAGTATACAGTTGGTGATAGTCGCAGGCGAGTATTTCAAGCCGTTTAATGTCACTTACGATCATCGTGCTCTTATTATCGGCGGTAAACGCCGTATTCTTATCTCTGCTGGAATTCACTATCCACGTGCTACCCCTGAGGTTATAATAGTACTTTTACTTTTACTAATTGTATATTATCTGATGAATAAAATCATGTTATTTTCACTTTTTAATCACTATGCATAAGTTAGTCACTCCTTTCGTCCCAATTTAAGTTATTTAGTTTGACTTATACACGAAATTTAACTTTTAAATTTGTGGTGGTGTGTATAATATATTAAAATTTACTTTAAATCTTATGATTTTAAACTTGCCATGTACTTCCTCCGCTCACTTTTACTTTTACTTATTAACTTTGCACTTTTCACGTTATTTAAAAAATAGTAAATGAAATGGATAATTTATTAATGTGTCCATATTAATTAGTGCATATTTTTATTGGATTTAAAAAATGATTTGAAGTGAGTAATAAATATTATGGGTTAAGCAGGAAAAATAAAACTGTCTTCTCTTCATATGCTAAAAGTGATAAGTAAAAGTGAAAATCTATTTTTGAAATACTGGATAAGTAAAAGTGAACGGAGGGAGTAGTATATTCGAATTGTCAATTTACTAAATATAAAAAAAGACACTTTTTTTTGGGACAGACGAAAAAGGAGAGTAAGACACTTAAATTGAGACGGAGGGAGTACTTCTTAAATAGTTTCCAAATGGAGAAAGGTAGGCAATGTTTTTTGCAACACACCGAAAAAGAATATTTTTTGGAGGGAGTATATTGTATCGGAGTGACGAATGAAAATTTCATGGAATTGGAAAAAACGTCTGCGTACACCTCACCCTCCCCAGACTCACTTGTGGGGATCACATTGGGTATTGTTGTAATTGAAAGATCAAGTGAAAAGTAGCTGCTATGTGGATTATTTTGGATTAATGGGGAATTAAGTAGGAAAAATGAAGAAGATAGAGAACACATTTTCTTGTGTGTGGTTTGCGGGCTATTGCACAGGAGCGGGGGGTTTACCTGTGCGCACCCAAACGTAGAGGCTGCAGGTTCCCTAATCATCAAAAAAAAGAAAAAAAAAAAGATAAAGAACACATTTTTTCTTAAAAACATTTTGCTGTGGAGAAATTTCAAGGGAAACATTAATTTGCAGTGTCTGAATTCTGAAAATTGTTGGTTTTCGATCAGTGCAATTACATCTGAACTTAAAGCCCCTCAATGAGGAAAAAATCATTTTAAACTCTCGATGGACATCGAACAATCAAATAAAGATATGATCTTGATGCAGTTACTGCATTTCTTGAAACAGTTCTGTCATGCAATTTAAAGAATCTAACTCTTAGTTTGATGTTCCATAGTCTGAAATGAAAAAATAAACATTGATGTAATGGTTGATGGGACTTATCTATCTGGTTTTGCGCATGAAGAACATAGTGTATGAAATTCCACTACATCCTTATGTTACGAATTCATTTTTAGTATATAATAAGCCTTATACATGTCACATATGCCAGATGTGGCCTAAATTGATAGCTAGGAGCAAAGAAGGCGGTGCAGATGTCATTGAGACTTATACATTTTGGAATGGTCATGAGCCAGTGAGAGGACAGGTATTCATTTCCCGAACCCTACATTTTGGTGTTTGTTGCACTGGAGGTGTTGCAATCTGTATTCTTGTAGAATCTAAAGTATAAAACTAGTTGGTCTTGCTCTTCTATTGGCGTTTTTTATATTTCCTACCGTTTAGTTTTCTTTAACTTTTATCTGTAGAAGTTCTTGATATTTCTGAACTGCTTCTCTCTTTCAATGTTTTTTTTTTCAGTATAACTTCGAAGGAAGATATGATATTGTCAAGTTCGCAAAGCTAGTCGGGTCTCATGGACTATATCTCTTTCTTCGAATAGGTCCATATGCTTGTGCAGAATGGAATTTCGGGTGCGTTCTGTTTCCATGATTCCTGTGCCCCTTTTTGACATATCATTAGTTCATATAGAATACGTTTTTTCATGCTTCAGGATTAGTCTATTATTTCAACAAAGCAAAAGGTTAACTGCTTTTGGGTAAACACATTGCTTTCGCTCTCACAAGCTGATAAGAGACAGAGAAGGGTGCTATCTAGAAATGAGAATTTTTATTAATTCAGTAGCTGACAATTTAGCACAAATATCAAGATCCCAATTTTTTTTTTTTTTTTTAAAAAACAGATCAGAGACGTCAATAACAAAATTTAGCAGAAGGGCATCAATACATTTGTGTCACCACGGAGTGCTTCTCTATTGCTCTCACTAGGTGATTTTGCTTCCCGTATTGCAGGGGCTTTCCAGTATGGCTTCGTGATATACCTGGAATAGAATTTCGAACGGATAATGCACCATTCAAGGTATCATAGCAGGGAGAACACTAATCTTTCTGTAGAATTGCATGAGGGCTTTCTGAGGTGTCCATGGAGTGTGGCCTTCTAAATTTTGAAGATAACTTGTTTGTATGGTCATGTCTATTATTTGTTGGACATGATCTGTGGCCTGCATTTCTGTTGCACATATTATAGGTTCCATATTGATGCAACAAGATGAAACCAGTTACATGTCTTGGTCTTGGTCACTACCCAGTGTAATCCCACAATAGTGGGGTCTGGGGAGGGTAAGATGTACGCAGCCTTACCCCTACCTGGGTAGGGAGGCTGTTTCCGATTGACCCTCGGCAGCCCTCCTCCTTTATCCGGGCTTGGGACCGGCAATGTGAGCGAGCTCACACAGGCGGAGTTGAAACCAGTTACATGTGATTTTGTTAATTCTAAATTCAGTTAACTTCTAGAGCTATTAGATACATTGTTAGGCATAGAACCCAAGGGTGTGGCCTAGTGGTCAATGAAGTGGGAGAATCCTCCAACAACCTGTTTTTATTAAGTGCTTCATCAGCACCATGCTACCGTACAATAATAAGCTTCTGTCTTCCGTTTATTGTGTTCACACATGCATTTCAAGATTAGTTTTGTCCTTCTGTTCCTCGTCCCCTCGAGATTTTCTGCAGGAGCAAATAGCTAGGCAATTTTTATCAACCTGTTTCTCTATTGGGGACAGTACATTCTTGTAGTTGCTCTTTGGTTCTCTAAATAAAACACTTACTCCATGGATTTTAAGGCAGGCAGGCATTCTATGTAGACTCCATGCATTTTAAGGCAGGCAGGCATTCTATGTAGTAAATTTTTATTTCTGTTTAGCTAATATTCATTTGGGATTGTGGCATAGTTGGTTGATTGATTGAACAACAAATATTAAGTTGGCTTTCCAACACTTTGTTGGTTAAATTGCAGTTGTGGTAGTTTAAGACCATTAATTGGCAGCTGGAAGATTGCAATTTGACAAATTGAAACACTTTTCTCAGGAGGAGATGGAGCGCTATGTTAAAAAGATAGTTGATCTTATGATAGCCGAGTCACTCTTTTCGTGGCAAGGTGGTCCGATCATTTTGTTGCAGGTTCTGAAATTTCTTACCCTGAATCACTAACTAGAATATCAGTATCACTGTAAGTCTGATAACTGGACTTTATTAGTTGAACAACTAGGAATATTTCTGCCGCATTGACATGGATAATGCACCTTACAACTGGGCGTGAGCAATTCCCTCTTGAAAGGATTAATGAACGTTCAGTTCTAGAGACATTTGCAGCCACTCTTCCATTTTATCTATCTCCTTCCCCTTCCCTCTGCATATGCCTTGTGCATGCTTCTGCATCTAGGTTTAAGCTAGAGTTGTGTCTTTGTATGACATTTACTTTTGTCAGATTGAAAATGAATATGGAAATATTGAAAGCTCATTTGGTCCCAAGGGGAAGACATATATGAAGTGGGCTGCTGAAATGGCTGTTGGTCTTGGCGCTGGTGTTCCATGGGTCATGTGCAGGCAAACTGATGCTCCAGAATACATCGTAATGCACTTGATTCCTGTTTCTTCTCTAATTTACAACTAGTTGGTCTAGTTAGTCTCTGATAGTTTTGATAAAAAAAGGTTCAATAGATAATCTATTTAATGCAATTCATGTCACGGAAACAGTTGCATAAAAACTAGCATGTAGAAGTTTTATGCGAATGTGTGAACATATTTCTTGAGCTTCTTTTGTAAAAGATCAGAAACTAATCAATTTGAATTTCGCCTTAAAATTAAACAAATTTAACTTTTTGTCATACAGAACAGATACAGTCATTTGAATTTTGAAGTTAACTGAACACATTAATTGAGGTAAAACTGATCTAAAATGCACAAGCCCTGCGTTTTCAAACTTTTTCGATTAAACATATAATTTGAAAGCAGTGAGTTCTTTCACACTTGTGTTATTGTTAGTCCTCCTTTTAAGGGCCAGGGGTATTTGATCTTTCTTTTTCTTGTTATGTTGTTGAATTTTTCTTTTTAACAGATAGATACTTGCAATGCCTACTACTGTGATGCGTTCAGGCCAAATTCTGAGAAGAAACCAAAAATTTGGACTGAGAATTGGGATGGATGGTATTGTAATCGCCTCTTATTTGTTAGATCTTTCTTGGTCATTTCATTGAGTTTTGAATCACTATGTGCATGGTCCCAGGAAACCTTAGATTCTTGTTAGTGTCATGATCATACAATCTCATATAGTCATGAACTGAAAAGCCACATTTCCTGGCTTGCAACAAGTACCTACTTTGAGTAAGTTGTTCTCAGCAGAATCTGACATACATGAAAAGCTTTTCTTTCACGTATTCCCTGTTAAGAAAGCTTAGAAGAATGACAGATCTACATTAGAGGCATTTTTAGCCCTATAAGTGTTCTTTCTCATAAGGTATGGCTACCTATTATCTTGCTTACATAATTTCTTAAGTCCGGAAACTAGCTTAGTGAAATCACTTTTTGTTGGAAGGAGAATATTATCAAGAAAAAAATGTTAGGGAAGTTATTAGAAAGGGATCTTAGAACTTCAAATAATGAAATGAACAAGTTTAGAATAATAAACGAAGTAGCGTATGAAGAATCATCGCTTGATTTTTTAAATTTCTAAGATTGTCAAAATCATTCCTCAGGCAAACCTTCTACCCCCATTTTGTAATTGTGCCTTTGCATATTAGATCCATCAAAATTATTGAAGGCAGGGATGGGCGTCTTTGTGATTAGCAGAAAGCTATTTAATTTGTGTGTCAAATGGTCCAAACAAGATAAGGTGGCCAAAGTCAGCTGCTCAATCAGTCTGTTGTGCTCATGAAAGATGACAATTATATGAGGTGGAGGACTAACAAGTTTAAGTCTTAGCTTAGGTTGCTAATGGATGGTGGTGGAGTGCTTTGTTTGCTTAGGATATGCAGTTTGGTGTTGGAAAGTCTTCCTGTCAGTTTAGCTCAGTTGCTTATTTAGTTAACTAGTCTTTGGGCACGTGCGTTGCACGTGTACCTCGTATTAATTTTCACAAAATGCGTAGCAAAATATTTTTGAATCACAAATATACTGTTACTTTTATTTGAGCCAGAGTTATAAATTAAACTATATAACGAACTTGTTGGATTACGAAAGAATGGATGGTAAAATTTTTCTAACAACGAACTAAATTAAATTCTTCTGCTCATGACACTCAAAGCTGGAGCTGTGCTGCGTATTATGTACTACAAGACAATCAGGTTTGGCTATATCTTCAAAATATAATAAAAGAATGAAACTAATGAGGTTAGTCTTTCTAATTCTGGTCTTGTAGTTGACATTATAGAGTACAAAATGATGAAATAAGGTGTAAAAGAGGCATGATGGATTCCAAAGCGCAGTATCTTCTCATCACAAGTGCTAGAGTAAGTGAGAAATCTTAAACACGTTCCACAATCTTCAATCTCCAATCCATGATATATCCCAACTTTTAACTTAGAAGAATAAGATATCCATCAAAATAAATAATCTTCCAGGCAAGATCTGCTGAAAAGAAGAAACTAACCGGAAAAGAAATAAGCATATTAAAAGTCAAATCCTTTCATCCTTAACTAAATATAGAACTGCAATAATGTACAACAATAACAAAACCAGCACCGCCTGCAATCCAAATGGCCCAAGTCCTCTTCTTCATTGGTTGCTTTTGTAGCATTTTATACTTAATTAATCTGTAGAATTGATGAGTCACGAATTTGTTACCTGATTATTGTGTAGGGATTTAAAAGGTTAACGTTAAAGAATGAAAGGTCTAGGTAAATGCATCAGGCAAACTTTATAATTTATTACTTAATAGGAATTAATTAGAGTTTGAAAGTAATTCAGGTAAGTTGAAAAGGCTGTAGTACAGGATGAAAGTCCAAGAAGTTATCTTTTGATTTACCCTACTTATCGGAGGTGTGAGAGGTTAGCCATGGATGGTTTTAGAAGAGGTAGGGGTAGGCCAAAGAAATATTGGGGAGAGGTGATTAGACAGGACATGACGCAGTTACAGCTTACCGAGGACATGACCTTAGATAGGAGGGTGTGGAGGACCCACATTAGGGTAGAAGACTAGTAGATAAGTCTCGTTATCTTTCCTTATTAGTAGGCGCATTAGCGCATTATAATTTCTTGTGCTCTGATTTATGTTATTATTTGCTACTTTCTGTACTTTGATTACTCTATTTTATCTGTGCCGCTTTTGTTATTTGCATTTCCATATCGCTTTGAATTCCCTGATTATATCCTGTTTTACTGTTAAGCTTGCATTATTTCATTGCAATATCGTTTTGAATCTTTTAACCTTATCTGACTCCCTTTTTATGCTTCTATTGAGCCGAGGGTCTCTCGGAAACAGCCATCCTACCTTGGTAGGAGTAAGGTCTGCGTACATTCTACCCCCCCCAGACCCCAAGATATGGGATTTCACTGGGTTGTTGTTGTTGTTGTTATTGTATGTAATTGATGAACTTTAAGTTTTTGGTAATAAACGTAAATTTGTTTTGCTGCAAAACAACATAGTAATATTTATTGAAATAGTATACAAAATGGTCACTTAGCTTTTAAGGGGTATTTTTGCAATCTAACTTTTCACTTTGGGGCTTCCTACTTTTAGTATAATATGATGATATGATGATGATTAGTATTATAAATTTGTCTGTGAGCATATAAAGATATATCTGGACATTGAACATTCAGCAGCTATGTATTTGTACTGAAATCTAAGTCAAGAACTGTGATCCAGGAAAACATGGTATAATTGTGCTCTTGTCCCAAATTAATGCTCTTTAGGGTTTTCCTGTTCCTCTGTCTGATGTATACAATTGCAAAAAGAAGCAGGAACTCTTAGCTACATCTTGGATCAAGTTAAGGAGTCAATAACATACAAACGAAGGAAAATAGAAAAAGTGAATCTTATTTCTTTTCTTTTACTGAAGGTTTGCAGACTGGGGAGAAAGACTCCCACATAGGCCTTCCGAGGATATTGCATTTGCAATTGCTCGTTTCTTTCAGCGTGGGGGCAGCCTGCAGAACTATTATATGGTAATTTAGTACTTATGGTGCTCTTAAAGTTTTACTTTGCAGTCTGGTACAGATAAAGGCATGTGTGTGTGTGTATTTGTGTGTGTATCCTCTCCTGTTCAAGCTGAGCTTACTAACTTTTAATTCTCTTGGAAATTTTCTTGTTAACTGATAGGCAGATCATCCTGTTCCACCCATGTATCTCTTTTCCTGATGACTAGAATTTGTTCTATATCCAGTATTTGTCTGTTGAAGAGTTTAGGAACAGACACTTCATGTATGTGGCTAAATGTGATTACCAATTTATGCCAACTGGAGAGGCTTGAAGTCAGGGGCAGAGCTAGCCCTTCGGGCGTGGGTTCGGCCGAACCCAGTAGCTTTTGTCCGAATCATATTTGTATTAAAACTTTAGTCAAATGTGTTCAAATTATTAATTCAGAACCCATTAACTTTAAAGAATTAGAACCCGAACCCACAAACTTCGAATCGTGGCTCCGCCTCTACTTGAAGTTAGTCATTAGTACTGGGTAAAAGCTTCTATTAGGTCTGTTTGATGTCAGGAAAGTCACTAGAAAATGCATTTCTTGAGAAAATATCTGGAAAATAAACCAGAGAAGATCATTTTTCTTGTGGACGTCTTTTGTTTGACAAGAAAATGATAGTTTAAATTAGAAGAAACCATTTCCTTTCAATTCTAATGACAGTTTAAATAAGAAGAGACCATTTCCTTCAACTTCCCTACACTTTTTGTAAGTCTTACCATCTCTTGCAGGGAACTCTTTAACCACCACAACAGTAATTTGACTAGAAAATTGCTGGAAACTTTGATTTCTGGCATTTTCCTTTTCCTTTCCAGGCAATAAAACAGTTATCTTGCTGACTGGCTATTTGATCTTGTAATTCCAGTATTTTGGTGGGACAAACTTTGGCCGGACTGCAGGAGGCCCAACTCAAATCACTAGCTATGATTATGATGCTCCACTTGATGAATATGGTAAGTTTTTGAGTTTATGTATCGTTACTTTAAGAACATTCCTACCATGGTAAAATTTGATAGCCAGGTGTAAATTGATATTTACCTCTGTTTTTCACAAATAATCATTAGTTAGGCCGAATAACTACATTGAAATATCTTACCTTATGAAAAAGGTCTATGTTAAACTGTGTCTCCGATAGGATGCTAAGTGTTAGTGTTGGGATCATCCTTAAGGTTAAAATATTTATTTTTGGATAAGGATCCTTAAGGTTAAGATATTTATTAGTGCCAAGTTCTTAAATTAGATGTTATCGGACTTGCATCTGTAAATAGGTGTCTTATAAGTTATAATCATCAAATAATCAATCTCTTCTCTCTTGTTTTCTTCTGATTACTATACTGCATAGGACTACTACGTCAACCTAAATGGGGCCATTTGAAGGATCTGCATGCTGCTATCAAGCTTTGTGAACCCGCTCTTGTCGCTGCTGATTCTCCTCAGTATATTAAACTGGGACCAAAACAAGAGGTCAGTTATGTTCTAGAGTAATCCCAGCTGTAACGCTATAAGTCCACGTGTTGTTAAATGTAAAATGAAATGTCAGTTCTTGAATATATTTTTATGAATATGTTTTATCCAGACTGCCTTTATGGAGGTATTTATTACTTTTGGTTAATTGTCAAAGGCGCATCATGTTTTTACTTTGTTCTGGGACAGCACAAAATGCCTTGACATATCTCATAGTTCCAAAACTCCACCAGTTATATTATTATTTGAGGAGGTTGCAGTCATCTGTTGCTAATGGAACGAGCAATATATCACCTACATTTACAAATTACACAAAAATAAAAAATAAAAAAAAATTAACACCACCTACATTTATCGTCCTTCTGAAGAAAAGCAGATCATAAGCATAATGAAAAAAATCACTGTATTGTTTCTTGTTATCGCAAGCTATTTACAGCACCATATATAGCTGAAAAATAGGTGGAAAATATCCCATTCAAAGCCGTAAATTGATCTGGTCAATGGATCAATCTAGTTGATTTGATTTCTTGATTTGGAGGAGGAAAAAGTCTCTTTTCAGATCAGGAAATTAATTACCATTGACTAATGGCCTACCAAGCAATCTGATTTACAGAATTATTCCAAAGAACAACATCTTCCTATGGGGAGAGTGTGTGAATTACAAATGAGGTTTTTTATCTTTTGCTGCTTGTGATGTTTTAAGAGTGGACACTTGGCAGCCGTAGCTGGTACTTAATGTGAAAGTTAAGGAAAAGCAGAAAGGAATAAAAGAGGGAATGGTTATTTTACTCAAGTATGAATCATTATGCTTTAAGGATAAAGTTACTCTCTTCCTTTTACCTTAAAGTTGATCCTGTTAATCATCATATTTCTGATCCTTTCTCTGTTTTCACCCCGAGGGTCTTTCGGAAACAGCCGCCCTACCTTTCAAGGTGGGGGTTAGGTCTGCGTACACTCTACCCTCCCCAGACCCCACACAGTGGGATTATACTGGGCTTGTTGTTGTTGTTGTTGTTGTCTCTGTTTTCACCCTTTCCATACCTTGAATAACCCCCACCCCCCGAACAAACCAAAAAAGAAGTAGAAAGGTTTATTCAAAGAATGAATCTTTGCTTTTAGGATAAAGTTACACTCTTCTTCTCGCTTTAAAATTGATTTTGTGAATCATCACGTTTCTGATCCCTTCTCTGCTTTACCCTTTTCATGTTACTTCAGGCACATGTCTATCGTGGAATTCCCCACATCAATGGCCAATATCTGTCCTTGAATGAAAGCATATGCGCTGCATTTATTGCCAATATTGATGAACATGAATCAGCAGCTGTGAAATTTTATGGTCAAGAGTACACTTTATCTCCATGGTCAGTGAGTATTCTGCCAGATTGCAGAAACACAGCTTTCAACACCGCTAAGGTTTGTTAATGTTCCCACAGTTGAAAGAGTATAAGTTTGAACTACTAAAGATTGCTGTCAGTGCTTGCATGTCTACTTGTTCAGTATTTTCTTTTATTCCCCAGCTTGTTATATTGTAGTGATAAGGCTTGTTATATTGTATCGATAATGCTTTCATATGTGTGGCTTGAACAAACTGAGGCTGCGGTCATTACCATTTCTGTGTGGATGATGGTAGTGAGTAGATTACAAAGATTGTTGATTTTCCATGGCAGGTTAAGTTGTCTCCTATAGCTTCTGAAAAAAATGGTTGAACTAAATGCTTACCACCCTTCTGGCAAATACTTCATCTGATATTATGATTTGTCACCATAAGACATGGCGATGCGTTGCGAATTTAGCTACAGTTTAGGTGTTCACTTACTTGGACATGTTGTTTGAAAGAGAAACACATCGTGGTTACTAAAGCTAATTTTAGCTTTAATAACCTCATCATCATATAGTTACAAGGATCCACTCTCTTTCAAGTATAACATAGTGACTTAATCACCAGAACGTTTCTAAAACTAAGTAGTACTTTGTGATTAATTTTAATGATGTATTTAATTTCTTCTCTTTTACATCCTTTAAATAGGTGGGGGCACAAACTTCAATCAAAACAGTGGGCTCTGATTCTGTTTCATTTGGGAATAATTCTTTGTTTCCACAATTAATTATTAAAAGAAAACTCGAAAGTATTTCACAATCTTGGATGACACTGAAGGAGCCACTTGGAGTGTGGGGTGACAGAAATTTCACTTCTAAAGGGATACTGGAGCATCTGAATGTGACAAAAGACCAGTCTGATTACTTGTGGTATCTGACCAGGTATTTCAACTTATAAATGTAGTTAGGATCAGACTGAACAGGGATTACTACCTTTACGATGTCAGATACTCTGTCCGTCCCGTTTCATATGACAGTATTTGATTGGATACAGAGCTTCCTGTAAACTAATAAACTGTGAGGGCAAGTTAATGACTTTGATCCCCATTCATTCTGTCAGTTAATTTGGAGCCTCTTGATTATGGGATTTGTCAAATTCCATAAAAAGCTTTAAAGCCTCACTGTTTATACCATATTCTCAGGATGTCATCTGTACTGGAGTTGAAATCAACTTCGAACACAAGAAAAGACCCTTAGAATCCAAACACTTTACATGACCACTCTGATATCTGATAGTTGTTAACTTAAAAATAGATGTAAGACTAACTTTCAGAAACTAGAGGTTGGACACTTCTGGTTTAACCAAACTGTTATCTTTCCCTGTCGTGCCTTGAGCGGAGGGTCTCCCGAGGTAGGGCTAAGGTCTGGGTACACTCTACTCTCCCTAGACCCCACTTGTGGGATTAAACTGCTTATGTTGTTGTTCTCTTCCCTTGTAGTGCCACTGTTTGTGTCTGTCTCTGCGTGTTTCTGTGTGTTCTCTTCCCCTTTTCCCCCTGCATTTTGGCTTGTGAATCACTGTGACATGTGATACTTAACCCTTTGGTCTGAGGATTTCAAAATTTAGGACTAAAAAGAATATTAGAATTTCAAATAAGGCAATATGAACTTCGAGGTTTGAGGATGGACGAAGCATAATATTTCTCAACGTCCAAGTTTTGTTATCCTTACACTTGGTTCTGAGGTCCGTTTGTGAATAGTTAGGCATTAACAATGTCAACCCGCTTTAGATGAGCATCTGCAGACCTTTTGGTAATTTTGACTTTTGAGATGAATTGTTTGGTGGGCAACAATATTAATGATTGTCCATCCCATAAAGTCACTCTCTCAATGTTCTGTTGTCCCCCTGTTCTCTTCAGCTCGTGCTTTCTTTTGCTTTAACAAGTGAGTAGCCACACATCACAAATACCAGAAACACCGTGCCAGATTTGGTTCCATATAGTTTCATAACATTTATCATTGGTTGCAAACTAAAATAGTGATGACTTCCTCTGCAATCTCTGGTGAATGCAGGCTATATATCTCTGATGATGACATCTCATTTTGGGAGGAAAATGATGTCAGTCCAACGATTGTTATTGATAGCATGCGTGATTTTGTTCGTATTTTTGTTAATGGACAGCTTGCAGGTATTTGGTTAGGTTTCTTTTGTGCTATATTTATTATGCATCTCTTTTATTTGTGTTATAATAGTACTCAATTCTTCTGGCATTGTCAAAGTGTACTTCAGACATTTAACTTTTCTTGGTCTGCATGAATATGATTTTCAATTTATGTCGATTTCCATCTCTGAGCATAGGTCGGCCTGATGATTTTTTGTTGAATCTCTGTCAAATGCTCATAACTAGATGGAGATATGTTAAATAGATCATCTGTCATAGGGTGAATCAATAATGTAGAAAATCAGTGCCCCTTGTTTATTTTGAAGGCTCTTGAGATTTGTCATGAAAAGATTAAAAATGAAGGCATCTTATGTAGAAAGGGAGAAATTATTGTGTGAACTAAAATACAGAGTTGTCAAAATTTGAGCAGCAACTAGGACTTTTCAACAACACGAGATAAGCTGCTAAATGGACAAGTGATCCAAATATAGTGCAACAAATTTCAGGGATTAAGAAAGCAGAAAAGTGACAAGAAGCCTAAAGCTAAGCGGCCTGTTTGCTATTGCTATGTAATTTATTCATAAACCGGAACTTAAATAGAACTCCCTATTTCTGACACTGTTCAGACCAGAAACAATGGACATTAATAGTGTTTTCTTCCCAGCCTCTTGCGCTTACAGCATAAGTAGAGGCACCACATGATCGAATTGTCACGACCCAAACTGATGAGGGCCGCGAATGATACCCAAGACCCTACTCGGCTGAGTGCCATACTACCATTCTATTCATAAGTCACAATCTTATGTGAACCTTTAAATTATGAAATGACGCTTCCATCAAGTAAAACATGAAAAACATTTTTAATAAAACTATTTCATCAAGTCAGGAACTTCTCCCTTCTCGTTAATTCAAAGAAAAACTTTGGTCACAATAAAATCTTTAAAACAATGCATATGAACATGTTGACCTACATGGCCGCTTTACACAGCTGTCGACATCTCGACGCACTATCCACATGACACTGTCTGCAAAAGCCTCTAACAAGGACCAAGTTACCATAACATAAGTTGAGACAGGGCCTCAACATACTCGTAATGCATCTGACTCAAGGACATACATAAGTACTCTGAATCGGCAACACTCCGAACAGAAATGGAGTTCACCAATCCAGCTGATAGCCCGGGAACGTCCTATGGCAAGTGTCCTCTATTCAACTGTCTGCACCTGTGTGGCATGAAACACAGCACCCCCCAGGCAAAGGGACGTCAGTACGAATAATGTACCGAGTATGTAAGGCAGAACTGAAACAATATATCTCGACTCGAATGATAAAAGAGTAACAGGCTCACTCTGTACCTATAACCACATTGCGAATAATGTACATGCATATGAACTTTTAATGCATCATGAGTTTGTTTGTGTCTATATATATATATATATTTATATAATGCATGCCTTCGCCCTGCTCGCAGCCCCTTCGGGCATAATAGCATAATGGCCCTTTGGGCCTCATAATCATCGTATATCAGCTGATCAGGTGGTTTGCGTATATAATGCCTTAGCCCTTTTCCCCTTCCCCATGAAATGATGTCATGCATGTATGTAAATATGCAAATGCATGAAAATCTTTGGAAACCATCAAAAGACTCCTTTCGGAGCAACTTTTAGTTCAAAACGGGAGCTTCTTCCCCTTTTTCAAAAATGGGAACTTCTTCCCCTTTTCATTTGTCTCCTTCAAGACTCAAAAATCAAATGTGAAATGCATAGGAATAAGGAAACCTTATGAATGTCCCCTTCGGGAATTAGACATCGTTATGAAATCATACAACTTATGGATGCCCCTTCGGGCTTAAGAAGTCAAGGAACTCAGGATATCCTACATCTAGGAGTGGATTCATTATGGATATCATTACGCTTCGCGCTTGTCATAGATCATGCCAAAAAGAAGGAAAGGATAGCCTTAACATACCTTTTTAGTCGCCCTAACCTTAACTACTTAGCGCTTGTCCTCCCAAGCTCGTAAATCTACATTCAAGAGAATTCACACTATTGTTAGGCTTATCGTCACATGCTTGTCTCAAGCCTTTAATTAAAATCCTTTTAGAATCTGCCAAAATTCGGGCAGCATCTCCCCTGGTTATATGCCTAGCCCGAAAACACAATCCAGTAACCAACAACAACAACAACAATACCAACATCAACAATATCATTTTCAACACCATCATGTTCCATAAATATCCCACACGATGTTTTCCAAGTCCCATAACTAACCAACTCGTTATACGACTATTTAGCAACTTTATATCCATAAATAAAGCGAAATTAACATTAATAAGAATAGATTCATACCTTACTCCCGTTAATATTGCGATATGACGATATCTTCATTTCCCCCCTTGAACTTGAGCCAAAACTCGTCGCTATACGATTTTATAATAATCACAACTATACGCTGTTCGGACCTAAATCCGGAGATTTCACTTAATTTGCGCTAAAATTCTATGGACGGAAGTTAGGGGATTATTCTAAAAAGTTTAGGATATTTTGAGAGGTATTTGGATGAAAAATGAGGGGTAAAACCCCTTTTATAAGGTTATAAAGTCGGTTCGGGTACTGTAGCAGTTACCGTAGCAGGGCGGCTACAGTAGCAGAGTGGTTACTGTAGCGCGCGTTTCTGCTCTGTCAGCCTAACTTGTAAGATGTAGATCACCCATAGGGTGGTTTGATATAGGAGAAAATCAGCTAATGGGCCCCGACTTAATCCAGCAAGCGGTTGAGAAAGTGAAAGTGATTCAAGAAAGATTATTAGCGGCGCAGAGTCGACAGAAATCCTATGCAGATAATCGGCGGCGCAAACTAGAGTTTGAGGTAGGCGATTGGGTTTTCTTAGAGATCTCTCCTATGAAGGGAGTGATGAGATTTGGCAAGAAGGGTAAGTTGAGCCCTCGATACATTGGGCCATATAGAATTATTCGTACTGTGGGTAAGGTAGCATATGAGCTAGAGTTTGTACATCCGGTGTTCCATGCTCCGTAAATGCATAGGAGATCCTTCGAGAGTCGTGCCAGTAGATGATATCCAGGTGACTTAACAGTTACCGTATGAGGAAATCCTTGTGGCTATATTAGATAGACAAGTCCGTCGGCTACGAACTAAGGATGTGGCTTCTGTTAAAGTACTCTGGAGAAATAATAATGTCGAAGAGATGACTTGGGAGGCGGAAGAGGAGATGAAGACTAAGTATCCGCAATTGTTTCCGTTGTCCCAGGAGGCCCAGTTTGAGACATCATCTTCCCCAGGTATTGGGTTTATTTATAGCTATTGTGATTGGTCATGTGAGGCCAGATTGTTGTATATATTAGCATGTGGCCCTATGCGGCATTATTTTGGGTTGCTGTGCACAGGATGGTAGTGGTAATTATAGGGAAAATTCTGGCAAAATTTTTTGTAGAATTTCTAAGCGTGTAACATTCGAAGACGAATGTTTCTAAGGTGGGGAGGATGTTACACCTTGAAAATTATCGCGTCATGTGCGTTGTGAGTAAACTAATGTAAGCTCGGAGAGGTCATGAAACCCTTATAAGGTTAATGAATACTCTTAACAAGTGTTAAGCAAGCGTCTAAAGGTTCCGGGATCAAGCAAATCGAAGAAAATAAGTTTATCGAAAATTTAGAAAAAAGTTGACAGAATTTTTGGTCAATTTTGGAGGGGTATATCTCCTACTATATTAGGAGTTTTAAGGTGTTTCAAAATCCTAAAATGAAGTTTGTCGAGTCTAGTTTCCAAGCAACAAACCGCTCGTTGATACGACATCGGAGTAGAGAATTATGGACATTACAAGTTAGGCTGATAGAGCAGAAACGCGCGCTACAGTAACCGATGTGTTACAGTAGCCGCGCGCTACAGTAACTGCTACAGTGCCCGAACCGATTTTAGAACCTTATAAAAGGGGTTTTGCCCCTCATTTTTCACCCAAAATCAGATCTTAAGGCTCAGCAACATATAGGGTCATTTTTGTCACAAAAAGTTGAGGGATTTGAGTGATTTTAACTAATCAAGGCTCGGGTGGTGCATAATTGTGATTATAGTATCGTTTTGCGATGGATTTGGCTTGGACTCAAGGTGAATATTGAGGATATTGCTGTTTTAGTAAGACTAAGGTATGAATCTTTCCTTATTATCATTGTTTTAGGTTTATTTACGAAGGTAGAACGATTAAATGAGCGTATAGTTAATTTATCTGTAGAGAAATCGGATAAAAATCATATGAGATGTCTTATGGAGTATTTTGGTATTGATGATGATGTGGTTGATGTTAGTATAGTGGTTGTTGTTGTTGTTGGTTGTTGGATTGTGATTTCGAGCTAGGGATATAAACAGGGGAGATGCTGCCCGAATTTCAGCAAACTCTAGAAATATTTAATTTGAAGGATTAAGATAAGTACATGAAGGCGAGTCTAGCAATAGTATAACTTCTCTTAGTTATAGACTCGCGAATTCGAAAGGTAGAAGTTGGGCGAATAGATACGCTTCAAGGTATGTTAAGGCTTTTCCTTTCTTTCATTTTGGCATGATCCTATGACATGAGCGAACAACAAGTAATCGAGTCTTCATATCATTCTACTCTTAGAAGTACTAAGAGCATCTCAATTCTTGATGGTTTCCAAAGATTTTCATGCATTTGTGTATTTACATACAGGCACGACATCAGTTCATGGGGAAGGGGAAAAGGGCTAAGGCGTTATATACGCAAACCACCTAATTAGCTGGTATACGGTGATTATGATGCCCGAAGGGGCCATTATGTTATTATGCCCGAAGGGGCTGCGAGCAGGGCGAAGGCATGTATTATATATATATATAAATACACACACACACACACAAACTCATGATGCATTTGAAGTTCATATGCATGTACATTATTCGCAGTGTTGGTTATAGGTACAGAGTGAGTCTGTTATTCTTTTATCATTCGAGTCAAGATATATTGTTTCAGTTCTGCCTTACACACTCGGTACATTATTCGTACTGACGTCCCTTTGCCTAGGGGCGCTGCCACACAGGTGCAGACAGTTCAATAGAGGACACTTGCCATAGGACATTCTCGGGCTATCAGCTGGATTGGTGAACTCCATTTCTGTTCGGAGTGTTGCCGAGTCAGAGTACTTATGTATGTCCTTGAGTCAGATGCATTACGAGTATGTTGAGGCCCAGTCTCAACTTATGTTATGGTAACTTGGTCCTTGTTAGAGGCTTTTGCAGACAGTGTCCTATGGATAGTGCATTGAGATGTCGACAGCTGTGTAGAGCAGCCATGTAGGTCGACGTGTTCATATGCATTGTTTTAAAGATTTTATTGTGACCAAAGGTTTTCTTTGAATTAACGATAAGGGAGAAGTCCCTAACTTGACGAAATAGTTTTATTAAAAATGTTTTTCATATTTTACTTGACGGAAGCGTCATTTCATAATTTAAAGGTTCACATAAGATAGTGACTAATGAATAGAATGGTAGTATGGCACTCAGCCGAGTAGGGTCTTGGGTGTCATTCGTGGCCCTCATCGGTTTGGGTCGTGACACTAATCCTCAAGACCGTGCCCAACTGGTGTTCAAGATCCTTGCAATTATAGAGTTCTAGCTCTCTATAAGGAATCTACTTGAAGACAGCGACAACTCCTGAGAAGTAGCTGGCTGCCTCTATTCATATCTTAAAGCATCCAAGAAAAATGAACTATTCTTTTTGCATGTCAGTATGTCACCCTTTTAGAAAGCCTGCTGAATACAGGTAAGCTAATTTTTTTTTTTTAAATATCACTTTGGTGCTTGTGTATACAGTGCATATGGCTAAAACATTAGTCAAGCTAGCTTTGAGAGGGTCCCTACGTCTGGTCATGCTAGCGAAATCTTTTCTTTCCCTTTTTCTCCTTATATCTCCAATTCCTCACCCTTTTACCCTATGATGTCTGTTGCAAGTGAAGGTAGTGTGAAAGGCAAATGGATCAAGGTGGTTCAACCTGTTAAGCTTGTTCAGGGATACAATGACATACTGCTATTATCTGAGACAGTGGGATTGCAGGTAAAAGCTAGTTTAGAAGTTGAATTACCCTGATGAGAAATTTGGATCACGTTAAATCTGAAGTATTATCTTAAACTTGAAAGCGGTGATATTAATCTTTTGGTGAAACCTGAAGTTCTATCATCTCATTCTCTCATCAGAATTGGGAAAAGAAGATATAATCTTCCATTGTCCAAATTCCATATTTTGAATCCCTAACCTCCATTTTTCTCTCTCATTTCTTTCCCTCCTTGAATCAGTGGTGACAATGCATGTTTGCAGGTTAATTCACATTTTGCTTTATAATTTTTCAAATGTTTAGTATGACACACACAAGGCTCTCAAGTGTCATCCCTTACTGACCTCAAAAGCTGAAAAAGACTTTTCTGCCACATTTTCAGAATTATGGTGCCTTCTTAGAGAAGGATGGGGCAGGTTTTAAAGGTCAGCTGAAGCTTACAGGATGCATAAATGGGGATATTAATCTCACATCATCCTTATGGACCTACCAGGTACCTCATGTTCTTCATCTCAAATGAATTTTGATGGTCGCACATGATAAAGATCAAACTTCTAATTAATGGGAGGTGTTGCAGAGACTGATATTCCTTGCTCTAGTTTATGTGCATGTGCAAGAAACTTTGAAATAGGGATCTAAGAAGCCTCTATTTGCTTTGATGTTGATAGTTACTTGGGAAACTAGCAGTTTGTAATGAGTCCAGAGGTAGTTTTATGCCCTTCATCTCGTGAGTGTTGGAACAATTGGAAGAACCAAAATATGAGAAACTACTCTAGACTGGAAGGACAAGTAGGTTTACTTTTCACTCATTAGTGGTATTTGAACAGTGTTAATGGTGCTGAGAAAATTGATGATAGCATCGTGGATACTGGATAAGATGTGGAAAAAGTCCCAACTAGATTTTACCCAAAAGCTTTTTGGTAGGCATCCTTTCTCAGTGAATATCAGTGGATAAGATGTGGGTTTCTTTCATGTTCAAGTAGACTGCTAATCTGCAATTAGCTCTCATTTGTGGACTCATAGTATGTTCCTTCAGTTAAGCTAAAAAACATCCTATTTCTACTGAAAATATAACGTGAAAAAACCAAGGCTTCTCTATCTATCTGTTCTTTGCTTGTGAATTTTCAAAATTTGATATAATTCAAGTATGCACACAGAATCAGCTTGTATTAAAAAAAAAATAATAAAAAAAAATACCATTTCTTCCACAATCGAATAAACAAATTTGGTCTTAATGCGAACTTGGAGATGATTAAACTTTCTTACGCTATTTCAATATACTATTGAAAAATAGGAAGCCTGAATTTTAGTTATATGTTAAACAGGCGGGGCTTAAAGGCGAATTCCTGGAAGTATATGCTGTCAATAGTACTGAAAATGCAGGATGGACTGAGTTGCCCAATGATGCAATTCCATCACTCTTTTCGTGGTACAAGGTAAGTCAGACAAAGATCACATTCCCAGATTCAGCTATCACTAGCATAGGGGAAAACTTGCTAATAATAGGCAGTTTGGTTTCTTAAAATTAGTGTCTGAGTTGTTTTGTGTAGAAGTGCTTATGACCATTGTTAAGTCACTCAAGTGTGATTCCTTTATTGTATGTGCTATATCATTTATTATCTTCCTTAAGCTATCATTTATTTGTGGGTGAAGCAAGCCACCACATTCGATACTACTAGGAAAGTCTTGTCACAGAAGAGATGTTCAGTATTGTTTTGTTAATTCTGTGATCGTATTTCATGTCTTCCATTACATTCTATATGAAGAATTTATTCTCTAAGACTTCCCTTCAATTTTAACATTCTCAATCCCAAGTAAGAGGAGTGAGAACTTTTTGACCTTTCGCTTTTCTTGTTATGGGAAGGTGGGTGTACATATGGAAAATTTTCAGTCGATAAAGGACCTACCATTCTCACTTTACAATCAACTGACTATGCCTCTGTTTCCAATTAATTGGAGTCAGCTCTGTGAATTCTTTGAATTCATAACGTTCTATTGAGGTCCATTTCATTACAGTATGTGATAATTAGTCTTTTAAGGAAAATTAGGAGTTCTTGAGAGTTAAAGGTTATCAAAATCTCCCAATCAATACACGGAGTACAAGTCTCTAACCAGAATGAAGGACTTCTGATACAAATCGGACCAAATGTAAGTGTAACCTATGTTGCTCGGACTCTTCAAAAATATTGGCGGGTGCGTGTCGGACACTCCAAAAGTAGTGCATTTTTGGAGAATCCGACACGGGTACGACAACGAAAGTGAAGAGTCCGCGCAACTTAGAGTGTAACAACTACAATTGGGCATTTCTTTTGTTTAAATTGAAATGTATCTAATGACTTCTGAGCTTTAATCCCAGCTAATTGGTATCTCATATATGGATCCTTTACTAGCTGTATGACGAAGACCAAAGTAGTGACTAAAGAGGGGAGTAAAGAAATATTCGCTTTTGACCCCCCTATTGCTAGATGCTTCTATTTCATAGTTGTAGATTGTAGATTAATTAGGTAAAAGGAAAGTCAGTCCTTTCATTCTTTCTTAGGAATAGGTCCTTAATAGCTTGTAGAATGTAGAATAGGAATTCTCTACAACCCGTTCATTTCTTTTTTCATGTGCTACTACAAAGTTTCTTGGAACATGTGCTTCTCTATGTTTACTTTCATCTTGTGTTGCGTTTGTTGGTGTAAGAATGATATTAAGTGGTTTGTCTTGTCGTTTGATCAGACAAAGTTTGATGCCCCAGGCGGAACAGATCCAGTTGCCCTTGATTTTAGTAGCATGGGAAAAGGTCAGGCATGGGTTAATGGTCACCATATAGGAAGATATTGGACTTTGGTTGCACCAAATAATGGATGTGGAAGAACTTGTGATTATCGAGGTGCTTACAACTCTGGTAAATGTAGGACAAACTGTGGAGAGATTACTCAAGGCTGGTATGGACCTCTTTTACTTGCTGAAATTCTATTTTACATTTTAGGAATATTGGCTCGTGTGTAGGTGCTGTGAAATGGGTCTGAGCTGGTATATCATGTTGCTTATAATTTTTTTTCCTCTTTTTCGAACAGGTACCACATACCTAGATCATGGCTAAAGTCATCTAATAATGTACTAGTTATCTTTGAAGAAACAGATAAGACTCCATTTGAGATTTCCATTACTACGCGTTCTACTGAAACCATATGTGCAAAAGTATCAGAAAAGCACTATCCACCTCTACATAAGTGGTCTCGTTCAGAGTTCAATGGAAAATTGGCTCTGACGGATAAAACACCAGAAATGCTCTTGCAATGTGACGAACGGCATACAATCTCTTCTATTGAGTTTGCAAGCTATGGAAATCCGAACGGCAGCTGTCAAAAGTTCTCTCAAGGCAAATGCCATGCTGCAAATTCCTTGTCTGTTGTGTCTCAGGTTCGTTCATTTGTTTCATTTTCATTTTTTCATTTGTCTCAGCTGCCACCTGTCTTGTTTCCCTATTGTAGTATTAACTTGAGGTCGTTGTGGGAACCTCTAAGTTTCAAAGTTTGCATCCGCCTCTTGAGTATCTTTATCAAACTTCCATTATATTACAGGCTTGTAAGGGAAGAAATAGTTGCACCATTGGCATTTCTAATGCTGTATTTGGAGATCCATGTCGACACGTTGTGAAGAGTTTGGCTGTTCAGGCAAAATGCTCGCCGCCACCAGGTTTCAGCACTTCAGCTTCCTCGTAACGAGGATCTGGTAATACCATAAGCTTAGAATGAAATGCTTCCCTTAAAGGCCACTTGTTGCCCCACCCCGAGCCCCTGCAGCATTTCTTGAATTGCATCATTACAGTCACTCGAAGAAAACATGCATGGACGATTATCTATAAATGTTCGGTTAACGTTATATAAAATGAAATGAGTGTCTTAATAGCTATTGCTGATGGATATGAGCTACAAGTTATGGCTAAAAATAACAATGCAATTGGCTTTAGTGCATACTGTTGAGAGAAGTTGCTGGGGTTTCAATTGAATTTGAACATTTTCATAAGATCATCAGGACTTTGTTACTCCTAAAGGAATGTTACTTCTTTAGCACTTAAGGGTGTGGTCATCAATGAAGTTGGTTGAGAAGCCTGAAGACTTAAGTTTAAATTACCCGAGGAAAAGTACTAGACAACTTATTTCCATCTGTTCAAGTTCTGATGGGCAAAGTTATCCGGTATCTGTGTTAAATGGGAGATAGCTACCCTGTGGAATTTATCAAGATTCGTGGTAAGCTGGTCAAGACCCAATGATTATCAGGAAAAAAAAATGTTACTCCCTTGCCTCAATTTAGACACACTTTACTTTTCAGCTTGTTTAAGGAAGAATTACACCTTTCTATATTCATAAACAATTACCTTTAAAAAATTTATTTTAGCTTTAATGAGATAACATAAAATGGGATGGAGGGAGTAATATAAGACATTGAATAAAGGAATGAAATTAGTATCAATTATTTTTGTTTTTTTTTTTGTTTTTTGATCTGATGCATATTTACCTTGCGAAATAAAGGCACACCACTCTGTGTGTGTGTGTGTGTTTTTTTTTTTTAAATTTGTGGAGAATGATTGTTATTGGGTGTTCTCAGTAAAGGCAATTAATCTGTCGTCGTCTTTTAAATATCTCCACCAACTTGTTTACTTTTACTAATTGACAATATTTTTTAAATTTTGTGTATCAATCAACACCAACGAGACCTAAACATTTGAGGTTAACACAAGATCATAAATTGGACAAACCACATTCTATTAACCTTGACATCAACACTTTATAAGCATTATCCACAAACTTTGGTTTATCAATGTGCAAAAAAAAGCCTCACAAAAACTCGTAAATAAAAGATATATTCTAAATAAAAGATGCAAAACAAAAATCAAGTCGCACCCTTATGTAAAAGAATTAACACTCAACTGACTTGAGAATAATGAAGTGTAGACGTCATCGTTGTTTGTTGTTTATGCTTTCAGACTTTTGGTACCGTCAATATAATTTTGATTCCACTACTGGTTACAGGGATCTCTGCTTCCTCTTGCACTAGACATTGAATGTCGAAAAATATAAACTATCCAAACACATGGAAGCTTTGGGATGAGATACATTCTTGTCACGTACTATAACAAATTGTTGTCGTTTAGGATTATAGATGTAAAGTTGATTGTAGTTTCTTTGAAAGAGAACATCGCCGTTTTTGGTGTAACACGAAAGCTTGATACCTCGTATAAATCCTTGATAAATAGTGGGAAAATTGCTTATGTTCATTAACCACTTCCATCTTCCATCTCGTTCCACGATCCATATGTCCAATTCTTTATTGGTGTTTTTGCCACCGTATAAACAAAGGCAGCTTCTCAAAGTTCAAACTGAAAGATCCCGTCTTCACCTAGAAAAGCTGGCGTTGGAAATTTTTTCACTTCATTTGACTTAACATCAAAATATATGATTGTAGAATTTCTATCTACATGTGGGATGAATTCTTGATCATGCAAAGACCAAAATATGCGACCTTCAGTGCTAATCCCCGTATTGTAGAAACCATATAAGTCTGCTGGAAAGGGTAAAATTATTTTCTCTGTCCAAGAATTGTTATTCAAAGAGTAGACAACATAAAACGAGTCTGACATCATTATTATAACTTTGTAATCATCGACTCTAGAATCATAACACAATCCACAAGTAGTTGGAAGTATTATTTCTTTCAAATTCCACTAAGGACATGTAAAGAGTTTGATGTTCGCTAGTAGATGGATTCCACAAAACAATTTTTTTGTAGGCTCCATGATTCTTTAAAAGCACCAAGCCATCACACGAGCACAAGACTCGAGCGCATTGGGATCCCTTTAGAGGAATTCGCTGCTTTTCCATCACAACTAATTTGGAATTTTCCAGGCTTCTAAACTCGAATTGATCGGTCCTTCTTTGTAAAATCTTTTCACGTCCCAATGCTTAGGATTGTTCACGCTGAGATTTCTTGAATTCTGTGTTGAGTGTTATAACTCTCCATGGCTTAGAAACAGATTGAAAACGTAATAAAGATTTCGCTGGAAGCCTCCTAAGGATGCAAAAAAGGATATCACATGGAAGAATGGACGTATCATCTTCAAAGGCAGGTGGCCTACACTTTTCTAATTTCTTCGTCGGCATTGTTTCTCATATGAGTTAATTAATTAAGTTCATACGAAGGGAAATATTATATATAGGAGCAGGAAAATAGAATTTAATTTCAAGGATTTGTTGTTGTGAGGGAACAGGATTCTTGAATTTCCTTTAATGGTTTGTACTAGGAGTGGAGAAACGGTGCAACTAATAAAGTTATCATTACCAAGTCAAAAAGGGCTGATTTATATAGAAGTCCCCTTTTCAGCCGCTATTTAGATTTTGTTCCTACTTTTGAAAATTGTGCACATATAATATTTAGAAAAAAATACTCTTCTCAATGACGTCTGGTGCCAGTCTAATTGTTCATATAAATTTCTCATAAGATTTTGATCAGTTTGCTCGAA